>NW_011948425.1:4710927-4739582 GCF_000503995.2 Ceratosolen solmsi marchali | reverse complement strand
CTACGCAACTAGAATATGGGTGAATCTAATTTATTATCCTTAGATACATGATACGGCTACGTATATACCGGGGATCAACTGGCTGCAGAGCCAAAAGCGATGACGGTGCTCTCTCTCCTCTCTCTCTCTCTCTCTCTCTCTCTCTCTCTCTCTCTCTGTGTGGCTACACCTTCACGTGCGGTGGTAGGAGTAGTAACAGAATCGTGGCGTTGCACCAGAAGGAGATTCGAGAAGAGACCATCAACAGCCTGGAAATTTGGATACGTAGCGGCGGTTATTTGCGTTTTGTCGAAAAATCATCCCTCAGTCCTTCAATTAATGCTTTCCCTCCCGCAGTTTACAATCCTTTACTTATATAATTTTATAATTTTCCTCTGTCTGTTTGTATATATGCATGTAATATATTTCAGATCGAATCCTTTACTGCTGGAAGCGTAAAATTTTATTCTATTTAAATTGCCCATCAGCGCCTTTACTTCGCAGTGAGTATAATATAATTTTCTTATAATTTTATCCTGATAGCAGGTAATAAAAATATTCGAGTAAAATTCCGGTATATGTCGTTCATTTGGTATTTTGTAATTAAAAATTAAACGTTAATTTTATCTTTTTTGATCTTTTAACTTTATTGATTAAAATTTTTTATTATTCAGCATAATATTAAATTCATACTTTAAATACACGCTTTCACTAAATAAAAAGCTAAGTAATAAAAATAGTTAGGTAATGATTATTAAATTCTATCAAATTGAATATTTCTTTGGTACAAACAGGAAGAAACAAGGTTATTCTCAATATTAAAAGAGTTTCTCCAAAATAACAGACAATTTTTCAATAATGAGCATAAAGTTGTTGTTGGTAAAATAATCGATGTGAATAATAATTAAAACAAATTTATGTAATCGACTATTCATATATTACTAAAAAAAATTTTCTTCCTCATTAGATGACGCTTTTATTTCTCCGGCGATGGATTTTCTCGCGCTATTACTCCTTTGGCAATTAACAATCCACGCCCGAGATAAAAAGTACCTGCTATTTACCGAGCCAAAAAATTGTGTAACAGACATTCGTTTCTTCCCTTCCTTATTTCTTTTTCTCAATTAAGGTTTTGATAAAGAATAAGGTAAAGGGGCAAATAAAATAATAGAGAGGAAGAAAGGGAACGATGGGACCTCAGAGAGGAAAGGCAGAGTTTTTGCTTAAAAAGTAGAATGAAACAGTCAGGAGAAGCAGCTGTTGTACGTTTGCTTGAGAGCAATTATAAAAGAGGCGAGATAGAGAGAGAGAGAGAGAGAGAGAGAGAGAGAAAGTATAGGGTTAAGCATGAATTATGCATCCTGCAATTTTACACTCAAGTATGCATGCTCGGGTGTTAAAAAGTATATGGTAGAATCAATAGTAACGTCCTAATTGCAAATTGCTAACTGCTAGCGATGCCGTGGCTACATTTCTCTAAGTACATGAAAGACTGACGTCGTGGAAAACGGACACCACAACAGATGACTGGTCTTCGAAAAAATAAAACAAACAAACAAACAAACATTCGAGTTCAACCTCCGTGTGAAAGGGAAAAGGAAAGGGCTGGGAGGCTATAGAAAAGTGGGACGAGGGCACGTGCTTTTGAGACTCGGCAAGACTTTTCTTGACGGAAGTTACTCCTGTGGTAGATCGCGAAAAAGCTGACAAAGCTTTTACGTTACCACTGCCATGGCTAAACGAAAAGTCTGCTTCTTATTTCTTTCGTCTTTTCTCTTTACATGTGCCTGCTTATCCTCCAGCTTCACGGTTCTTTTTTTCCTTATATCTTCAATTTTCTCGTTTTTCCGTTTCACTCGTTCTTTTCAGTCGTTAGTGTTACTAATTTTTTTTTTTTTTTTTTTTTTTTTGAACTCTCTTCATAAGGTGCATACTTTTTCTGATACCACTGGTTCTCTTACTTATTTTTTCTTCTTACTTTTTTTCGACTTGCTTTTTACCAACGGTGCGTAATTCTATTTGCTTTAATGTTTCTTCGTTTTAATAATGTCTAAAAGAAAAGATTTTTTTTCGTTTGAATTTTCTACGTTCACCAACATTAACAACTTTCAAAATAGAAATATTTATGTTGCATTTATGTAATGAAATAATTGAAAGGCTTGGAAAAATTTCTTGCCATTATATTATAGCTACTGAAATGGCACCTATTACAGTTTCATTATAAATTAAAGAGAAATTAATCTATAATAACACAAATAACAAATTTTCCATTTATCTCGTCTGAATTCAGTACCGATTGTTTTTTTTTTTTTAGGAGCTTTTGCGATTGAAATTATATTCCTCTATTTCGTGTTTTTTCTTAACATAAGCATTTTATGTAAAAATCTAAATTTTGTTTAAAGCTTTAGACTAACTTTTATTAACGAATGAAGAATTTCGTACCACATAAATAATATAACAACTAATGCATTAGTCATTGCAATGAATATTCTGAATTTTAAAGGCTTTAGAAGTTACTCGAATATTTTTAATAATGTAACACACGTTAGAATGTAAATTAATAATTGTACTTTTTTATTTTTTATTTATTTATTTATTTATTTATTTTTTTCTTCGAATACATAACATTCATATTGCTTTATGATTTTTGGCCAGTAATGAAGAACTTTTTCAAAGTAATTTATCGTGTAAAACTTTTAACTTCGATAAGTGATTTTAAAAATAAAAAAAATGATTCTTTTGATTTAGAAAGACTATGGCGTGGGCGTAACTGCAATATCGATATAGATATTGCCTATCGTTATACAAAGTTTAATGTAAATATTTTAAAGTTTTGAAAAGGGTCCTTGGAAATGTTTCTCTTTGAAACACTTTTTTTGAAAGTCTCTTGCAATGCATTAAAATATACGCTTAAAACTTTTCGTAGTAACGGCGGATCCTCCACGTTACACATCACATATTTCTATTTATTAATGTGAAATGTTCTTTACGATTGTCATGAATTGCCATTGCTTTTGCGTTATACAATTTTTACGAAACTTCGATTCACTCGACACGATTGACGACAAAACAGTGAGACACAGCAGGTAAGTAAGTGACAGAATATGCGAAATCGATAGGCTGGAAGTCGAAGTGAGAGGACACGGGGAGCTACTTCGATGGCCGCAGTAATTTATACGCCAGAGTGGAACGAAGAAGAATAAAAGAAGAAAGTACTTTGGGTCCTTGACTGCAAAAGCATTTCGATAGGATGTTGCCTCTTGGAAAAGCGATCGAACAACGACCCACGCGTTGCCATACCTCAGAGGCAAATGCGACGCGATGTAGATATTAATATATCGTACGCTGTGCACTCACACTAAGCCTTTATCAAGGATAATTGAATAAGTCATATTCGCGTCGAGCATAAAGTTATAATTTATGCCCTCTCGGGCTTACAATATAAACTTTGTGTAGTTAGAGTGACGCGCGAGTTCAAATCGTCCAGCCCTTCGATTGATAATAATATAAATCGATAGCTTGCATGCCTACCTAACCTACAGTCATTCTGCGGTCATAATATAAGTAATTTAGAAACAAAAACAAAGAATATCTTATGAAGGAATTAATCGATAAACTTTAAATGGTATTTACAAGTTATATAGTCAAGTAAACGAGAGATTTATTTTTATTGTATTTTTTCCCTTTCGACTATACCATGAAATTATCGAGGATTAAATTTAAATTTTAAAAATAAAACAATTTAATAATAGTAAAATGTGGTTGAAGTCAAATTCTATGGATTTCTAAAATGGAAATGCTTGAATGGAATGATTCTGTATAGATTCGTTGATCTCGTGGAAAAATTGTTGATACAGACAATTATGGAGTTTATTAAAATTTGTAAATGATAAACTGAGCTGATATCAAGCAAATTGAAAATTATCGATAATTACGATCGTCAAAAATGTTCACGAATAAAAAATCTTTACTCAATCAAGTAAATACCTGACAAACAATCTTATAAATTGTGTATTAAATAAATTTATCGAAATTTTATTAAAATATTTGTAGTTAATTTACTTTTGACGAGACAATATATTAGCGTATAATTTAATTTAATATATTATGGCTATAAAATTTCCATAGCCCAGCGATATTGATTTTAAGTAACATTATTGCTCTTCGTTATTAAAATTTGCTATTCCGTTACTTACCGTTACTCCCAATTGCATGAATTGTTGACAAAAAAAAAAAAAAAAAAAAAAAAAAAAAAAAAAAAATGTGGATTCCATTTAATTTTATATAAATAAAGCGAAATAATTCGCAATAAGAGATTATGTTGATGATATAGATTTACAAACATGGTTCTCATTAATTGTTTAAATCAATAAACGTACGACTCCGTTTATACAATGTTCAGACAATTTAGAACAAATATGGTTTTCAAATTTGTTAAAGTTTGTCGGCTAATAGTATCTATAAATGCATTTTATCATTTTCAAACTAAATGATATAGGTCATTAAAGTCATTGTAGAATGAATAATTATTATAAAATAATAGATAAAATAATATAAGAAGTACGTGGATGAGCGCGGGTGAAACGAAGGACCAACAGAAATATAAGATTAATTAATTAATCTATTATTATTATTATTATTCATTATAGATTGAAGGGAGTAAATCATTTTTACAAAATCAAGATAACCGAATAAACTCAAATTTTCTCTCACAATTCAATTCGAATATTTATAAATTATTATTCACGACGAACGAATTAAAATATCAAGAGATTTTAAATATTATGTCTCGCGTATAATATTTTCAACGTGAATACGTAAAATGATAAATATATTTTCTAAATCGAATTTATTACGCGAACGAATAAATTCATAATAAACAGTAATAAATATATAGATATTATAATTATTTTATAACTTGCAATATCTATGAATTTCAAATATTTATAAATAGCTGTTTGTTTGAGCATACGATAATACTGGATTATTAATGATTACCAAATTACTTTTGCAATGAATTGTCGAAGGGCCTTAATTTTCCCATATCTTGATTAACAATTGTGGCGATATTGAACGATCGCGATATTATCGATATTATTATATATAGCGATGATATATTATAGCCACATGCGGCGCTAAGTAAACTCACCTTGACTCAGACTCAGTTCAATGAATGAGTGATATTGGAATTACGTAACCGCTCCCTCAACCATATGTATCGTAAATCCCAAGAAATTAAATGGAGTCGTGAGATTGATCTAAGAGGATATCGCGGGTTTATATATCGACCTTTAGAGTTTATTCGACGATATATCCGCTCGGCTACAACGGAACATGAGGTGAGCAATGTCGGAATGGTGGTGGTAGTGGGGGAAGCGTGATCACAGCCCCCGAGGTGAAACTGCGAGTGAGCTGTGAGAATCTTGTCAATGTAAACTATCATTGACGGGGGCCTAGCCAGAGCCGCGTCTTTCTTCTTCGTTTTTACGAGGGGATGTCGAGTCCGGAGGAAGGCTCTTATATTTCTGTTGGTCCTTCGTTTCACCCGCGCTCATCCACGTACTTCTTATATTATTTTATCTACGTGCTCGACTTAGCGCACTTACCTATAAGTCGGAACGAGCAGAGGGAAATACGAGTCCTCCTCCCTCTTCATCATGATTTTCTATACTTTTCCTTCTTATTTGACTTTCATGCCTCGACGTTACGGCTTTGAATGTATTACGATTATTGTAAGCGTCTGGAGCTCAGCGAGGTGCTGTTGGAGTCTTTGCGAATGCTTATTGCCGAGGACCGTCGAGCACCGACAAAAATCAATTGGGCTGGCACTTTGGTTGGTAATGATGCCACGCGGCGTAAATATAAATCTCGTTCCAGTTGGAAAAGATAAGGCGAGCGCTCGTAGTCGCGATCGTCATACGATATTGACGATGATCTTGGGACGATCGAGAATTGTCGAATGACGAGAATTGTTTAATCGGAGATTAGGTAAGGGTCACGTCTATGTTCGACTTTTAGTTAACTATAACATTTACGACTTTGAGAATATTTTCGTACAATTGGGAAAGCAGAACGTTATTCTGACAACTTAGTAATGATAAACTTACGCGTCCATCCTTAATTTACATTTTTTCTACGGTTAAATATATATATATATATATATATATATATATATATATATATATATGTACGTGAATATCTATAAGCCAAGATTAAGATATAGAGAGGTAGGTGGAGAGAGAAAGAGTATAAAAAGAAAAAGATTAACTAAGAGGTAGAGATAGTTTATAAGATAGTCGCAATAGTAATGGAGGAAAAGCTTCGATACGTTGAAGTTTTAAATGGTTTAAGTCATAAAAGTTCGTGCATTCCAAAGCCTTTCCGTGACTTATATTGTTTTTTATTTTTTTTTTTTATCTACTTTGCTGATTCTATTTATTGTTTCACGCATTAGATAATTCTAAGATGATTTCTTATTTTTCTATAAATTTTAGATATTGAATTTATTCATTCGCTTCGAGTTGATTATGTAACTTTATTAATATTATTGTTTGTTGAAGAATTCTATTTCCGTATCATTTAACTCTTATTAATATGTCAGATAGGACTTTATTAAGACGAAGAACATAATAATTTAAAAGTAAAACATATGTGAATTATGAATACGTGAATTGGGGAACATAGTTTATAGATATTTCTAAAAATCATTACAGAACATAAATATTTCGAGGGATTTTTAAACTTAGTAATTCACGTTGGTCCTCGATTATTTATGAGGAAATAATAAGTATATATTAAGACATTAATTTTCTGATTTCTAATTTATGCGACGTTAAATAAAGAAATAATGTAAATATTTCTTCCTCTCTCGCCTTACTAGCACTGTGATCAATTCATTTAATGATTTATTCATTTTTACTTTTATAAAAACAATTGAATGTTCATTCAATGGAAAGTAAATAATCAATAAGTCTTGACATAAGGTTCTTAAAAATCGACAATTGAAATTAATTAGAAGAATTTCTACGAGCCATATAATACATTTTGTAAATTCTATAGAAGTAGTAGTAGAATTTTTAATCTGGATAGTTTACTATTGATCAGATTACTGTGAAAATACTTTTTTGCATACATCGTATCACGTATTTATATAGCAATGTTAAGAAAAATACAAATGAAAATAAGTATTAAATTAAACAACAATCAATATTATTAATAATTATAAGTGAAAATATTAAACAGGAAGAGATTATATTATATCATCCATTAAAGACGGAGTTTTGCATTTAATTTCAGTACAGTAAGACTTTTATTCAGACAATAATAGTTATCTTAATGGTGCAAGAATGGGAGTTTTTCCCTACTTATGACTTTTGACTAGCTAACGTCACTCAATAATTGTTAAAACTCGATTTCCTTTTAGATACAAAAGTTATTAAAGTCCAAAAGAATTACGACATAATATGAATTATAGGGAAGGAAATGTTTATTCGTGTCTTATATTTTGAATTTATTTACCGACTGGTTGTGTGTTCAAAGTTTTTCTTCATATTACTTTTTTCTTTTTTCAAAGAATACGACTCTAGGCATGTTTTAATGAATCGACGATTTTTAATAGTTTTTGTTTTATAAATTGTTTTTAATAAAAATTTTCCCTTTTTTCAATTATTTCTTTACCATTTTCACAATTTTTTTCTCTTGATTTTCTTTACGTACTTCTATGGCTATTCATATGGAGAGCGAAAAAAACTTAAAAATTTTTGAAGAACTATTTTCGAATCATATACGCTCTCGACGTAATTTATACAATGCCAGTAATGCAATATTGAAAACATTTTTCCAAAATTTACATCGTACATTTGTAAAAATATGCATAATAAAGTTTTACAAAGACTGCTTTATGATTATGTTTTATTTTTATTATATTATTCAATAAAGTATTAATGTTACGTTAATTTTCAAGTTACTAAATAACGTGATCCACTTTTTAATGCAAACAACACTCTCGTGAGCGATAATAATGTATTCGTTAGTCAACTAGAATGTGATAGGAAAAAAAAAAGTAACCATGATTTAGGAGGAAAGAGGAGACAAAGATCGACAAAGTAAAAGAGGAAAAGTTAAAGACGAAGTATTCATTAATCAGAGGTTCTTTTGCAGAAGTAAAAAGAGACTTCGTGCGCGTGCGCGATTAGTTTGGCTCGTTTTCCTTATGTGCACATATATGTGCATGACACAACTGTGTAAGGGGATCGCAAAAAGAAAAATGTAGAAGGGTGGAAGTAATAGGGGAAACTTGTAACTTATTTTCTTTTTCCACCAATATCATCTTTTTCATGATGCTGAGCAGTGTGTTTCTTCATTACGGGTAATTCTTCGAATATAATTTATGACTTTGGAAAGTATGTTTAATTTAAAAGAAAAATGTATTATAACTTCAGCTGGTATTAAATTATAAGAAATCTAATTTTTACGTTTCAACTTCATTTGAGATGAAAATCCTTCTTCCCTATTAGCGTTGTAAAACTGATACAATAAAATTAAACGGAGAAGTATGCTTATGCTCAAGATTTTATATAATTTATATTATTCATTATTTAAAATTTAATCCATCAATCCCAACTGTAATGCAATAGATAAATCGCATAAATTCAATTATCATGTTAAATTTTACTTTCTAGTAAAATTTCTTGTAAAATCTATATTTACAGCAATATTGCTTTACTTGCTTTACTTGCTTTATTCACGGCGTTTTTAATAAAATGTAAGATTATTAATTTGATTATAAATTTCTTATTATAATAACTGTTGAATTAAACAAGATTTATTTGGCTGATTGAAAATTGAGAGTGAATAAAATTTTTTCATAATTTTGCACAAAAAATGGACTTTATGTTTTATTTGCAATACAATACTTAAAATAAGTTTGAGTGAATATTTATCATAAAACATCATTTCGTGATTTAATATTGTCATCGGTATGAACTTAAAAGCGTTTGTACTTTGTAATTCGATAATTATCTATTACAACTAATGTTAATAGCGTTAATGCTCAAACTCCACAATGATTTAACCTTCGACTTCTCCTTTCGCACAACACAATCAATGTAAACACTTTGATTATATTCTATGCATTTTTATGCGCTTATAAAAGCGAAGGAAAAATCGAAAGATTTTGTTTTAAGGGGGATTACGGATAAATCTGGGATACAAAATAATTTCAGGACAGCGGAGATGTAAAGTAACCCGTGCCGGTACACTTAACCGAGTTAATTAACGAGAGTTTGGCGCGAATGTATGGGGATACGGTTACGATGCCCCGTACCGAAAATATCGAATTCCGATGTAAATTTTACTTTTTACGCCGTGGGATTAAATGTAATGCGATACTATGTTTCGTGTTATGTCTTTTAAATATTTGTCTATTGCGTGCTTATTATTATTAATAATTGTGACCACTAGATTTATAATTTCTTTTTTATATTAAGTTTTTTTTTTTTTTTTTTTTTTTAAATATTATTTATATATCATTAAATATGAATGGCTTTTGTGATTAAAAGGACGCTTGATGCTGGACAAAACCTAATTAAATAATAATACCAATTGCAATTATCGATATGATTTTATAATTATGAGATTATGAAAGATCTTACTCTATAGAGAGTAACATAAATTACATTCTAGTTAATCTTGATTAAACTTTTCAATAAATCGAGATTTTACGTTGCTTGTTTACATCCTATCGAATTATAAGTTTTTGTATAATAAATTTCTAACCAATTATTGCATAAGCAATTTCGAAAAATCTAAATCACACTGTATAGTTCGAATTGACTAGAGTTAGAAATTATTAGAAAATTGAAGGATAATTGAAGCCGGAACTTTTGACTTTCGCTATGAATGCCTAGTTTAGCTAATCCGTCGATGCTTTTATACTTTTTCTTGAATTACTTATACACTCGCGTGTAATGACAAAGCCATGAAGTTTCCAATTTCTTTTTATCGAACATTTGCTACATTGTTATTTATTTTTATTCATTCTAATTATCACGTTTAATTCATTTTAAGCGCGCATTTTACAAGATTTGAGATTTTTTTCATCATTTATGGAAAACTTATAAAGTTCAATTAATAACATATTTTTCGCTTTGTATATGTATAAACATTTCATCTAATAAAGAAGAATCCGAAACTTGATAAATAGATATAAAGTTAGAGATAATTTTAGTTTTTAATGTTCGCTATTGTGAATTTATTATAAAATAAAATTATTGAAAAGAATAGAAATAAAAATGCTTGAGAATTTTGAATTTGAATTTTAACAAATATATATTTATTTGATAATGCTTTAATTCTTGATTCATAAAGAATTTAAAAAAAAGTTAAATATAATTAAAATATTGCAATTTTTATAACAAGTTTATACCTATTATATTATTATTATTTAGAAATATATATATATATATATATATACATTTAAATTGCATATTTATTGTTATATAAATATGTTTTAATACTTTACTTAATATTTTGCTTGCAATATAACTTCAGAACTGCTTCGTTTTCCATTAAAATTATTATTAAAACAAGAAAGTTTTATAGTTTCATAAAAATTATTTGTACGATTCATTTACTCGTTTTTTCTAATAATTATCAATCGACATTTAGCGTCGTTATAATTATTATACGATAAATGTAAAAAGTAAAGGAAATTGAATACAAAGAAATATACGAAATTGAATCTGTCCATATGTAACTCGTACAAGTTCTACTGTAAATCAACTATTTTGTATATTTTATTTAGTTTCATATACGAATAATATTTTGAACAACTTGTAAATAGTTTCTTGTGTCGTTGAAATTTGTACATTTATGAATAATGTATGCCTCATTGTAAAGAAGTACTAGTGTACTACTACTTTTATCAATATAAATTTTTGTATATACATATATATATATATATATATATATGTGTGTGTGTGTGTGTGTGTGTGTGTATTTGTTTGTTTGTTTGTAATGAGTAACTGAAACATTTTACAATTAAGAGTTAAGAGAAAAATTAGAAAAGAGTATGTGGGTGAGTGTCACTATATATTTTTTTAATTATATTAAAGATAAGCATTTAATTTTTACGTTATTGTTTAATTTATTTGCAGTTGTTAAATAAGAAAAGTTTATCTCTTTCAGAAAAATAATAGTTATCACACAGAAGAAGAGCTACTACTATTATTTTTTAATTTTTTTTTTCAGAGAATTACAGGATGGAGGTAGAAAATTTCTTTAAACTTCAAAATCTCTTTTAATGGCATCTGGATAAGAAAAGTGAACCAAACGTGCATAACGTTAACATTTTTTCTTGACAATAACAGGCTAGTTAACAAGTATCGAATGCGTGTCAAAGTTGCAAAGTTTGAGGAAAAGTCACTCGAAATGGCCATTATGGTAGTTCTATGTAGCATCATATTGTCAAGCTCCTATAATCTATTTCGACGTGCAACTCGCGCCTCACCTTAACAAAAAAGTGCCAACTTTTTTTTGCCATAATTGCAGTCAGCATACAGCAATAGGATAGTTTTAATTGACACCGACGTGCGTGTCCTCGTAAATACGACAGAAGAGACTGACACGCGACGACAGTTAATTTTCCCACGGCATGAGAATAGTAAAATGGTCTCGCGCTGCTGCCAAGCTCGCAAGACGAACAAAGCTGAGGTCAACTTTTCTGGCGCGCGCGAACGCACAAAGAACGTCGAGTTATTTGTCAGGTCGCGCTTACCTTTGCTGAAGGGCGCTAGGAGCAAGTAATTCACCAGGGCGGCGCCGGTATCATGGCCCATCAGAGTGACTCTGGTGGGATCACCGCCGAAGGCGCCGATGTTCTCGCGCACCCACGTGAGACCCATGGCGATGTCGTGGAGGGCGAGGTTACCACTCAATGTCGAATCCGGGGAGTCGGTTATTGGCTTTGTCCTCAGGAAGCCTGTCGTTCACATTCCTCGTGGTTATGTTGCAATTTTTATGTTTTTCTTGTTTTTCTTTTATCTGTTATTTGTCGGTGACGCGTCGATAAATAGACAAGGCATGTATATTTTATTCTATACCCGACGTTTTTTTTCTTTTATTCCATAATTTTCTCATTTCGTTGATTTTATTTATTCTCCACGAACAGTATTTTTCCATTCGTTCCACAATCATATCCGAGTAATTTAATTTCACTTATTTAATTACAAAACGTTTATAAAAAAAAAAAAAAAAACTTTTAGCTTGTCAGCTTTATCAATTCGTCGTCATAATTTTTCAAATTTTCCAGTTTAATAATAATGTACTAGTTGATTTTGCATTATTAATAGGATCTAAATAAGTAGCTTATTTTATGTGGTTCGAAAGTTTTTCAATTATATCGAGGAAAGTAATTATCATAAGAATAAGTTGAAACAAATTTGACGTTATAGTATTAAATTGATAATTATAGATGGGTTGTAAAGCCGAATTGAGACATTTAATAAATTTATGAAAGCATTGCTGCTATTCATACACCACTACTATTCAATATTTTGCTATTATAATTATCTCATTTAATTTTATAATAAGATAAAGATTATTTTTACGAAATTTTTGGGTAATTTTCCAAACTAATAAGAGGAATATGAAAATGAGTTGTTATCGAACCAAGGCAGGAATAATTGATTAATATATGTCCATAATAATTTTAAATGCTTATTTATTATTTATTTTTTTTTTTGTTAATTTATCGATAATACAACAATTCCGTAGAATATAAGTAAATGCGTTAATGCGCTTTCAAGTATATATAGTTAAGTGGCTCGAAGAGTACAAATGATATTTCCTTCAGTTCGTAGGAAATCTAATAAAATTATGATTTTACTTTTAAGGTGATTAAATAAGACATTTAAAATATAAGTTTGGAGAGTGAAACTTCGCCTGGGGTGAAATTATAGAAAAGGTAGAAAAAGTAAAAATGAAGTTGAAAAAATTTGTTTTCTTTCGAATAAAAGGGAGCACGTGGCAGCTCCGTTGGCAGGGCAATTTTTCCTTCTCCCAACGTAACTTCATCCTGCATAATTAGAAAGCCGTAAACTGTAATTCCGAAAGTTCGGCCATGTCAGCGCGCCGAGCTCGAGGAAATTTCAGCCGACACACTTTTCTAACTGTCAGCTCGTACGCGTGCTCGTACTACTTGCCCATGGAGGCACGTAAGAGTTTGGGGCGTTGTCGCCGGGTTGCTTGTAAGGCCTCGAGGATTGTAACGCGCGATCGGATAATACAGAGAGTATCGCAACGTACCCAAGATCCCGAGGCGGTAGTTAAGGGTAATGACAATGACGTGGCCAGCGCTGGCCAGGACCGAGCCGTCGTAAATGTTGCCGCTGCCCCACTGGAAGCTCTCGCCGTGGATGTAAACTATGACTGCGTAAGGCGCTTCCAGACCTCGTGCACCTGCAACACACATATATATTATATGTAGGATTAATGAGTTGGCAAACAGTTTATTCATTTGAATCTGGTGAATCAGATCAATTGTCAGTTTATTGAGGAGGATAAATAAACATTGTACGCAAAGTGTGTAGATTAATTAAATTTCGTTTTTCTGTTTTTTTTCCGTTTTACTGATTACCATCTGATGTCATGCTCAAAAGAATACAGGCTTTTATCGCGTCTCACGGATCTCTATTAATTAACTTGAAATACTTTTCACATTTATTTATCATTTTAATAATACATAATTTAAGCTATTTTACATTTTAGAAGTGCATTTGAAGCTTAATGGTTATGACTTACAATTGAAATCATTACGTTTAATATTAACTATTAGTTGTAAAGTTTAAATTTTACTTTTCCAAATCGTTCTTATACCAAAGCAAATATAAAATAGCCGAGTTTATTGGATAAATTTATTGGATAAATTATGCTTTTATTCGATATTTTTGCGGTTCTTTTGTGGCACTAAAACACGAACTTATGAAATATTTTCAATTTCATTTAGAAAATTTTTAGTTAAATTCAAACCATATTTTCAAATGTTCTTGTTGTCTTGTTTATATTTTAAAATTTGGCATGTTTTATTAAGTATTGGTGCGTAATAAAGTTCAAATTATAAATAGATTAATAAAGAAGTGCTCGAATGTTATGTAGTATTTGACAATTTTTCTTATCTATTTCTATTACACAGACACAGAATACATTTAATAAAAACAAAAAACTTAAAATATCCCTTAATAATGATTGTGACAAATGACTAATCGATCGAGGGCTTTAATTGTAATAGTTATTAATCCGTTTGTTAAAGATTGTATTAAGCAACAAAATAATTTTCTACAAATTATTTGTAATCGTTTTATTTGAACGACGCCAGTAACAATAGATCAATCAGCTTATAAAAGATTTTAAAAGATTTTTTTCTAAAAATTAAATGTTATTAACTATTTTCAATCATTATTGTTGATATAAATTAAAAAATTATTTTAAATTCAATTGTATTTATTCTCTTGAATAAAAAATTCAATATTCTATGTTTATAAATAAATTGCATATATATCGTATACATACGAATGTGGAATTTGGAATTCTACAGTTGAGGCAACCGATATAAAATAATCGAAATAAAAATAGCAGCAATTTCACAGCCACCTTTCTTTAGCGATTAAAAAGAAAACAATGGAGACAAAAAAAAAACCAAAATATAGTTCGTTTTAGAATATATATATATATAAAAGCGTGAATTTGAAATTTAAAAGAATATTCGACCGATTATAATGTTTAAAATTTATAAATAACCTCTGTAGTAAGTCCATTAAATTAATAATCGTATAAACTTTGCATTTGCATTATATTTGATATAATATTGTTGTCAATGGCTTTGATCTCAATGTTGAAATTTCAATGTGAAACATACATCGACAATATACATAATTGTATTTGCTACATTATCTAATACATTCATATATAATGAATAGGCTTTATACGTTGGCAATATTGAAAGAAACCAGCATTTTATTTATATATGTTAACGACTTTTTAGCAATGATCATTATTATTATTCTATTTGAAAAGGATCGAATGAAAATTAATGAGAAAATAATTTGCGTAGATAATTTTTGTATTTAAAAATTTATACTTAAATTTATACAAATTAAAAAAGAAGATATTTTACGTAATATATCGATCCAACATATTCTTTCATTTTTTCATATCTTAAATTTTTGTTAATGTAATGTAATTTTACTTATCTAAATGTAAAGCACTGTATCATTTATAATTTTTATGACAATATGAGAATAAATGACAGTTACATTTGCATACACAAGGATAGACATTAATTTAACAACAATATTATATGTCCCAATCAATTAATGAAAAAATAATATTTCATTATTCGTTTCTAATCGCTCTGAGGTATCCAATTAGAGGCATTAATTTTCTAATGAATAATGACGTATTAAATGACGAATATGCTATTGTGCTAATTAGTTTTATTATTTATGAAATGATGTTTACGTTTATTTATATTTTCATGTTATACATATACAAATTAAGATTTAGGAAAAAAACGTATTCTAACTTTAAAAATTCCATTCTACCATTTAAATTACCTTGTAACTTTGATTATGAGTAAACATATTTTAAAAATAAATTATTTACTTACAACGTTGAAAGGAACAAAATTTGTCAAATAATATTTGTTGTAGTTGATACAAAGGTCAAATTACGATATAAGGTATAAAGTATTTTAATATTAGCAAATTTTATAATTAGCAGAGATATAAAATTATGTAGTAATTAAAATTATTCTCCAAATAGTGTTTTTTTTTTTTTTTTTTTTTTTTTTTTAATATTCTCAAAGAAAACTCGGAAAATGTATCTGCCAAAACGAATGCGTGAAATTATTAATATTCACATTGGAATTAAGATGATATCTGAAAGGATATGAAAATTTTAATATAACGCAATTAAATTTTTCTTATATTATTGGCCTCGGCAAGCAGAATATTATTTTCTGTTGATCTTGGGTAAAACATAGGAATAGGGAAGAGCCCTTTGGCATGAAGAGCAAGTGTGAGAGACAGAGTGGGTGATTGAGTTGGGAGGTTTGGAATGGGCGGGTGAGGGTGAGGGTGAGGGTGAGGATGATGGGAGGGGGAAGGGGGAAGGGGGAGGGGGGGGAGGATAAGACCCGTTACTTTCTAACGAATGATCTTTTAATTTAAATACTACGTCATAAGCAGTATGGAAAGTAGTGGGAAATTTTAGCCGCACAGTACTAGCGAGCAAAAATCTAGCGAAGAAGCAGCTGGCTCTTGGTATTTAATTAGCACAAGCTCGAGACTGTCCCCTTTCATCTCTCTTCCTCACTCTCTTCTGCTCGGGTATATTAGTCTCGTTGGTAATTGCGTGCGATTTTCCAGTGCTCGCCATTTTCTCCGTAAAGAAAAGCATGGGAGGATAATTAAGCGAACGATTTTGTCGTATGCGAAAATTCATTAAGGCGAAAGCGATAATTTACGTCTTAACAGCAGAGCTTTCGTTTTAAGCGACTTCCTCGTTACGCGCACGATTACTTGGATTATCGAAATGTCCAAGCTTGAGATGCGAAGAGACGGAAGAGGAGTTTGGTTTTTTTTTTTCGACGTTGCTATTGCTGCTGCTGTCGTTACTGTCGTTACTGTCGTTACCGCTGCTGCTGCTGCTGATGTTGTTGTTGGCGCATACTCGCGCTAAGAAAAATGGTCAGAAAAAGTAAATCTGGATTACGCGCTGACAAATCGATGGAAGATTCTCGTTATGGAACGATTTTACCGTTATTTCTAAGAATTTTATTCTTGGCTTTTTTTCTACGATAATGACACGTTGCCCCGATGCTTGAGTCAGCAATTTATTTTTTACCTTTTATCCATGTTACAAAGCGTTATTTAACTTTTTCATCGCTTTAACTGTACATTGTATTACTAAAAACTTTCTATAAAAATAACTATGAGAATCTACACCTGTCAATATCAATATAAATCATAAAAATGCGTTAAAAAATTATCGATTATTAGACAAACAGAATCGACTGAATTTCCACTTTCGATGTTATATTTTAAATTTGAAGCTTATCGAGTTTATTTATTAAATCGAAGAATTAAAAAAACAAATAGATATTTTAAAATTTTTGATATTTTTTCATAAAACATTATACTGTTAAAAATCAATTTAATTCTTTTTTTTTTTTTTTTTTAACCATTCGGCTATACTATTTACTTTAAATAGTATATACTTGATCGCCATAGAATATTGTCGCCAGATACAAATAAATGTAAGAATAGAAAATTTTGAATAATTTTATTGTAAATTTCACGGGAATATCAGAGAGGTAGAATAAATATAAAACAAACATTTTTTTATTAAAAGGAAACATTTATAAGTCTTGTAATTGGCTAATTCGAAAATCTAAAATACCAAATTTTTGTGAATCAATTGAAGATGACAACAAATTTCCAATTTTTATCCATTGAATTGCATGGGTGCATTTATACTATTTATACTGTGGGCAAATATTATTGATAATGGCATATAAATAGCAAACAATGAAATATCGTTCAATTGATCATACATATTTTTAAAAGGATTTGAATAATATTTTTTTTTTTTTTTTTTATTACATTAGTGTCTGTACATCAGTTACGTGTTTTATATTTCGATGCTCACACAAATATCAAATTCTACGCGTAATAGGTAAAATGATTTTAGTATGCATGAAATACAATGTGTATAAATGTAGGATTAGTTATTAAAATAAGTTACATCAATATGAGTTTATTAAAAAAAAAAATGCAATTTCATGCAATTTCGATCGCTTATTATGTTTTGTTATTTTTACAAGTAATCGACAGTATTATATTTATCATAAAAAGCGTTGAAATATTTATCAAAGTCCGGATATGATGAACTTTTGTAATAATTTTTTGGAGTATCTTCGATTATCTTGTTGAATTAATTTAAATTCTATCTTATTTATACTAATTATATCAGTCAACCAAATATTTTATTTGTTTTTGTTTTGTTTATTACAACTAATAGCAATCTAAAGATTTATAATCATACGCAGCTCACTGTATTATCGTACTCGCGCATCTTGTCTCGTTTAACCAGAATCTCGCATCCTTTGTTCTCGTTCGCTCGTGCGTTCCTGTATACTTCATACAAGTGGGTCGACCGAGCGTGAGAAAAATTCAGTAGAACAATTAAGCACTCATTCGGACGCGTACTCGCAGATTCTCAGATTTTATGCAATTGTGTAACTTACAGTACAAATGATAAAAATGCGAGCATACAATAATTCTTTGTACTAGACGGACTAGTAGATTTCATTCTCTGTCGGAGTACTGCGTTTACGTATAAATGCCTGTTTTGCACTTTTCTAATGCGAGACTGAGTGAGAGAGAGAGAGAGAGAGAGAGAGAGAGAGAGTTTGATGATATATGAATGCAACTATTAGCATGGGTATACATGGGAACAATAGTTTATAGATTTTGGGATAATTTAATTTCTGTCGAGGTACTTGTTATCATAATCGATTACTTTTAAGTAAAGTATTTAAAATGTCGAGACTCGGATGTCCAATGATTTAAATTCTCTTTTATGCTTTTGTTTCGTTCAGCTAAGTGTAATTATCTATACAAATGACAGTCCTCGACGTAATTCAATGGCAATTCAATTCTTGCTTCTTTATTGCGATTTTTGTCGCGGAATGAGAGGAGAGGGATCTCTCTTTTGGCGCTGAACAATCTAATTGTCAACAGTGGTATTGCAATTTTTGTGCGTAATCGTCGAGAGAGAACGGCGTTTATCGGCATTTGTAAATTGGCTCATTTATTTTTGCGGTTTATGATAATAAATCGATTGGGTTGAGAGTGGAATCTATTGGAAAACTGATTTAATTTTGATATCATGCAAAATGGAAGTTTAATGTTTTTTCATACAATTTTTATTTATTCCTAAAGGATGCCGCGTTCGATTATTATGACGGGGGATTGTTATGAGTAAATTAAAAGATTGAAAGAATTTCGAATATATTAACGGTTATTATGTGCATTAGCGCTGCTAGGCACAAGTTTGCCATTTAATGTTAAAAAGCTTTTCAACAAGTTTGATAAAAAGTATATTTATTTTGAAATAAAGTACGCAGCATGTAACTGAGAAAATTAATTATTTAAAGAAAATAAATAATACAAACGTTGCAATAATAATAAAGTCGGCTTCACTTTCGATACAAGATAGATATATAATAATATTTTTGTTTTCATCAAATATTTATACAATTCAATTGATTTTCAATACTTGCGGTGTTTTTTTATTCGTACAAGAAACGACAAATTGTCAAATAAATAATGATTTTGTTGATAGCTAATAACTAATTAAATCTTCATATATGTGTTTCTTAGATTCTACTTACTTTTTTTATAAAATGTTTTGTAAAATTGGCCATTTCTATCGACAATAAATATTATTTAATTATTTAGAATAATCATTACTAGTACGAGGCTGAATGAAAGTTGTATTTATGTATACGTAATTTATACATTCGCAAAATATGATATGAGATTTGATAACGTTTTTGAGCAGCAAGAAATGTTTATCACGCAAATTAGCAAAAGTACGAGATAATAGTTTTTCTTCCTGCTATTAATTATTGTAATGCTCATCTCTCTTTTATTATTATAAAAGAATATCGCAGGTGCGAACGATGGTAATGCCGCCTGCATTACACACACACACACACACACACACACACACACACAAAACACAAAAACGCGGAAAAAGTATAAAGTGACGAGCGACTCGGGAAATTAGGGGATTTTAAATGGAACGTCGGCTGACCAGGCGTGCATCGCGTTCCCTGTCGAATTAAAAGCTTTTAATCACGTTTGGACAGGTTTTTCGGACTCCCTGCGCGTACAATACACGCACAATGCCATTGACGCCGTAATAAAATAGCACGCAAGTGCAACAGCGCCGGCTATTATTAACTCATCGCCTCGCTGCATGCATATAAGCGCACACATGTACGAGGCGCTGCTGCAGATACTACGGGACTAGTACCGGTAAAATTAAATTTGGCCTGCGTTCCTACCTTCATCGTGCATTTTCAGCCCGCATAAATACGCCTCTCTCGTATTTGATAAATACACACACACACACACATACACACACACACACACACTCTCTCTCTCTCTCTCTCTCTCTCTCTCTCTCTCTCTCTCCCTTTATCCCTCTATTTTTACTCGCCCGAGCAGCCCGTCATTCTCGGGACCTTCTATTTGCTTTTGCTAGTCCGGCATAAATGAGGAGGAGATGAAGCCCCAGAATGTAATAATATGAGCTATTTGTTAATGGCTATATCGTGAGGAATGATTGCGAGGGATGCGAGAGTCAAGATTTTACGGCCCTCTTTACTATTATAACCTCAGATTTTATTCTTTTGAGCGTTAAATATTTTTCATACAACGAGAGTAGTGTAAATTTTAACAGAAAACGAAAAACGAAAAACGATAAACAAAATTAAACAAATTAATACGTTTTTACATGTCCAGTTAATCGTCATTAATATTTTATACCAATTCAAGCTCATCTTTGCATTCTGCCTATTAATTAAATTATATAGTTTATGAGCATTTCATTAGAAGAGGAAGAAGACCAGATATACATTGAAAAAAAGACTGATTTTATTATAAGTAGTGGAGAGAATCAAGTCAAATAAATGTCAACGTGACAAATGAACTTGTCGTATACATGAACATTAATCCCTCTGATCATAATTTGGTTTGATTAGTCATCATAATAGTAATCCTAATTATAATGTTGTTAAATGTATTAATTGTCGCTGTTTAGTCATGATCCACGCTTAACGTATATCAACTCCCCCACAAAGAGTTTACTGCTACATACCACTACGAGTGTGTCAAGCCTTCACCTTAGTGTTAAAAAACAAAAAAAAAAAAAAAAAACAAAGATCGATACGAGGTTCGATGTGACAGAATTGTGAGTCCCTTGTTCGGCTGACAGTCCAATCTGGAATTTCGCTCGTTACAACTTTTTAAATGCCATGCACGGGAAAACGCTCGCTATTTTACAAATAAAAAAAAAAACAAAAATCCAAATCTAATACGTGATTATTGAATATTACATTTATAGGTTTGCGTGATCGGCGTTATGGCCTCGCGATGATCACAATGAAATGAAACGCACAGGCGTGATATTCACGTGTGTAATTCGTGACTTTACGTAAAAAATGTGGATTATTCGACGCAAAATATTGCAACAAGTTGCAATAAAACCAAAGATGTGTTCGATTAACGTATGCACTGCTTGACTAATGGAGGAGAGTTAATAAATATTGGATAATAAAGATAACTCTTTGAAATTTAGTTACAAAGTTTTCATAAAGTTTTAGAATATTAGGTAATGTGCTTAACTGTTAATATCTGATAATATTGTATGTAACAAATATATTGTTTACTTGTTCCTAGGCATCAACATGTATAATATTCCAGCATATATGATATGTATTTGTCAAAGTTCAATGAAAATAATATTAAAAACTGTAAACACAAACTGAGCTGATTTTTTTTTTTTTTTTTTTTTTTTTACTAAATAAAAGTATGAAATGAAATATTCCTTTTACATTGTCTATGTGGATTATAGAAAAAGAGAAAAGTGTATAAATATGTGAAATAAATGTTTAAAAGCTTTAAACGCAAAAAGAATTGAAAGCAAAGGTAGAGAGGGAGAGAGAGAAATATACTAGCATGTATTTTTGATTATTTTTGTTTTGTAAATAAATAGAATAAATTGTCATCGTATTTATATCGTCATCGACAATTACAATAATTCAAGATATATAATAGAAAAAAATAGTTACATACATAAAACTATATATATATATATATATATATATATATATATATCTATAATGTAAATTTTTTAAAAAATATTCTAGTTACAGTATCAGTGCTGAACAATATTGCATTAAAAGATTATTTTTCTCTCTTTTTTTTAATGGTTTGAGTTTCAATCAATTTTTAACCGAATACAAGAATCAAAACAGTCAAACGTGATTATCATTATTGTGATATTTTTTATAATACGAAAACTTTTATAATTGATAGTATAAATTGTTGGTTTTAAGAGTACCGAAGGATGTATTATTGTATATTCAGCAGCGGATTATGCGCACGTGAACCAAAATTCTTATAATTCAATAACAATTTTCATTTTATTCACTTCACATATTCATTATTATATTATCTAAGAACAAATGAATTACGATTATTCATTATTATCCATTAGTTAGGCCATAATAAGATACAGTGGATGTGCGCATGGTATTTTATATTAAAGAACAATTTTCTTTTTCGAACGTTCATATTTCATGTATAAAAATTCACATAAAATATCTTATTTAAAATTGAACGTGAAATAAGAAGGTAATATTTTCATTTTTCCGACATAATATTTAGAATATAAGTCTGGAATTGAATAAAGTTTATTGACAGATTTTCAATAGCAGCTTCATCGATTGAAGATTTAATTTCTCAATGCCCGAGCGCACAGCTCATTTAAAACTAAATATTTTCGTATTTAAATTACATGAACATTCGGCAATTAATGGCACAATACCTTAAAATGTAAAAATTTTTTTTTAACATTATTAGCTGGAAATTCTTAATGAATTCTTAATTCTCATTCGAGATAAAACGAATACACAATACGTGTAGAGAAAAGTTTTTCCCTCTCCCGTAAAATATAAAACGATTTTACTTTCTCTTTTTTGCGTTAAATCTCTTCGTATTATTTCTCCTAAAAATTATGTGAGATATGACTAAAAAATGATAGATTCAAAGCCTAGCACAGCTTTACGTCATATCAAGTGAAAATAAATTAAGGTCAGCGCTATCGATTGAACCATTGAATGGCGTCGACTTCTACGTAACATAAAAAGTATTAAAAGAGTGCAGAGGACAATGACAACTTACCACTACCGGGAATGTAGAGATTGAGAAACAAACAGTCTTCGCTCTGATTTCCCAGGAACTTGACGAGCCGCGTGAGTTGATTGTAACGACCCTGGGGCATATCCTGAAGGGCGACCGTCTGGTTGCGTATGTCCGGGAGCTTTTGAGGGCAAACATGGCCGAAGGTGTCTGCACGTTTCATGCCCTTCCAGGCGAGTGGCGGCTCGGGTACCCGGAATCTGAGGTCGCCGATGGGCGGCGCCGCATACGGGATGCCGCGAAACACCTCCACTGGGTCCAAATGCTGACTGTTCAAGTCCTGTAGCATACGTCCATACGGGTAAGTTTATTCTCCCGGTGGTTTAAGCAGAGGGCCGTTGGTATCAATTTTTATTCCCGCTCCCTCGCGCTTTTATCCCTTCACGGGGTCGTAAATTTTATGCTCGCGATTGCCCGTCCGATACAGCGTGCTCCTCGGAGTCGATTCACCGATCCTATAAAGTACCTTGGCTCGAGGCAGCTACCCACCTCCCGGTGTGCTGGATTAATAATTCATCATGTATTCGTAGTTGGTTTGTAATTTGAGTCGGTTTCGAGATGTTTAGGGATGGGTAAAGGCGGGCATTGACGATCGATTCGCGATGCTCGGGTCGCGGTGCGCGTGTCGTGTGAAAAATGGTATGTCAATAGTGCATTCGAAACATTTTCTTCCTTCTATTGGTATACATTGGAATTATTTGAATAGGATGACGTCAGTTGGGTTAGCGGTCGCTATGCCACTGCTTGGTTACGATATTTCTACCGCTCACAATATCTCTAAAACATTTCGCCAACAACGAACGATCACGGGGGGCTTATAGTCGTTTGAGAAATTCCTTATTATTGATTATTTATATAGTGAATTAATGTAAATAATCAATCGAATATAAAGTCACGATTGAATTAATATTTTTTGTTTTATTATCTTTGTGTGACTTGAATAATTGAGTCTGAAAAGATTGTGATCTCTCATAATAAGAAACTATAATCCTGCCAGGGTATTTTATTTTTATACTAATGAAGTATAATAGTTATCATAATGTTTAAGACCCTTGAGATTACAATCCTAAAGCACAAAGTATGATTAATAATAATTGAAATTCTGTATTTAGATGATTAAATGTTGGACTATTTTTATTAATGAGAATATATAAAAATCCCATATACTTTTAATGGTAGTAAAAATGTTTAAATAACATATTCGTTTATTAATTTTAAAGCGTTGCCAGTTTTTCTTCGTAAGACGAAAAATGTTGCATAAATATCGATGTTCGAAATGTTCGAAAATCATTTTAATATCTGTAAAAGTAGCTACTTACATTGCTTTAATATTTCCAAGGTATTCATTCATGGCAGAATATTGAAAATATCGGAACAGTAATTCATTGTCACATTTTATCGGATTATATTTGGAGAGTTAGTGACTGGATTAAATTAAAAAAATTTCTACTGTTAACTTACCAATGCATTAAATCTACATTATCGCACTATATACGGCTTGTACAATTTACTATGAAAAAACTATATAGAGCTTCAGCAACTATATATGCTTGAATATAGTAAATTAACTAAAAGATAATTTGTCGGCTTAGGTATGTATTGAGCAAAATATAATTCACCGAATTTTATCCTTAACGCGAGAAATGTTATTTATTATATAATTCATTATTGTGACAGAGATCGTAAGTACCAATGACTTCTAATGTACTCACAATGGTTGACATTTTTCTAAATGATTTTATTTTCACGTATATTTATTTTATGCAAATAGCACTGTCAACGAGCGTGAAGAAAATCAAAATATTGAGTTACCAAAGGATTGCTCAATCGCACGTGCGAAGTAGTGCGGCTTTATGTTCAGAAAATTGCAGATTCGAAACCTTCCACCATAAAAGTATATGTGCTTCATAAAATAATAATAATATTTGTTGCTTCTTTGAAAAATAGTATATGATATATTTTGCCTAGGAATCTATAAGAACACGGGAAAAGAATGTATTTAAATTTAGATATACTTTCTTTATTGTAAATTGATTCTATAGTAGAAAAAATAAAAAGAGATAATATAATTAAAGTTTAAAAATAAATATAAACAATATTTTATTCAAACTATCTACTTTTATCATATATAAAAGTGAATGTATAAAAAATTTTATATATCACTTTTTCTATGTAATACACTACTAATATTCAATAATATTTTATTATTTTAACATAATAACGTAATATTACTGTGATATGCATTTTTAAACCAAGAAATTCAAAATTAAATAATTGTCAAAATAGTGCTATATTTCTCAGTGTATAAATACGTTAAAATATGTGATTTTTATCAATATTTTTCATCACTATTTCTCCTCTATCTTTCTATTATTATTATTTCTCTTAATCTTTACCAATACATAATTTTATTGGGTATAACATTTTTCATGATTTATGTATTATATGTATATATATATATATATATATATATATATATATATATATAGTCTTATTGATAATAACTTTGTAAATTATATATTCTGTTTTGTAGTTTTATCAACGAAAAACCAATGAATATATTTTAATTAATTCGAGATGGCGATTGTTCCATTTGTTACGCTTTTTACATAAAATGTAAAACAATTAAGTTTATACCAAGTTTCATACCGTGCAGTATTTTGCATTCGTAAAATTGTATTTATTAAACTATAGCATGGATATAATATAATATTATAATTTTATTATAATTTTTAATTGTCAATTATACGTGTTTATTTAAACAATGTATATATTCTTTAATCAGTACGTGTTACATAAATGCATAGATTATAAATTACTCGCATCCATAATGAATCGTAACGTTTAAGTTGGATTTCTCGCTTTATTTTAAATAATTAAATAACATTTAATCCTTCAATAGCTTTAACAAAATATTTTCACTTATTTCATCCTAATTTCTTTCATAATACAAACTAGATAATATTCATAATTATGAGAATAAATAGAGAACAATTTATATAGATATATTTTGTATTTTGTATTTTGTTAATTCATAAATGTCGTTAAAACACACTGTTTTTAACGGGCTATAACAAAATGGATTTTACCATAATAATTTTAAATGTGAAATTTTAACATTAATTTACGATATTGTTGCTTGGCACTTGACAACATCTAATTTGAGAAAGCAGAAGACGTGCTCTATGCCCAGCAGTTATATATATATATATATATATATATATATTTTTTTTTTTTTTTGCGATTTCGTTTATTCATTCATCTCTATAAAATGTACTATTCGGTATACAAAATACGCAGATATATGTCGATCCAGTGTCCTGAAATATTTTTAGGCTCTTTCAATCGGTCGAAATAAATATCGACGCGAATCAACAATACCCAACTTCGTCGCTTTATGACTATTAAAAGCCCTCGTATGTTTAAATATGAAATTTATATGTATATAGCTGGACGCCAACGTACATACACGCTACGCACGTCACGTACACTCACACGAACAGAAATTTGATTCCCTTTAAATTTCTGTTCACTTTTTCATCCATTCTTTCTATACTTTTTTCATTACTTAGTTCCCCTTAACTTCGTTTTGAAAATTTCAAAAAATATTGTGCATAGTATAAGGAAAGAAATAAGGGAAATTCCTTTTGTTCAAATCCACGCATTTTTCAAGCAAATCGCAAGGTGGGAATGAGAGAGAGTGAGAGAGAGAGAGAGAGCTAGACAAATTGCGAGAGAGAATGAGACAGATAGTAGGTGAGAAAAGGGAACATCAGATGGGGTAAAATAAAATAATATAGGGCCGTTGAGTTAAACGCGCCGAGACTGCAAAGCAGTCTTGTGAATTATTATAATTTTTTTCGCGGCAGAGAGCTGTGGAAGCTCTATGCGCGGACGATTTCATTCGAAAATCAATCGAGCCTGAACGTGACCGTAATGTCTTATCGGTACGTTGTCGCCGTCGTCGCCATAGTCGCGCTCTTATGTCCAGAAAGCCATATAAAGAGGGGGGTGGGGGGGCGGTGGTGGTGGTGGAGAGGTGAGTTATGCCAAAGGAGGGAGAGATACGGATAGAGAGGAGGGACGTAGTTTTGGGAATATTACGGATTCTGCGTCGATCTCATTTGTCCGATCGAATGAATAAACGTAAAATGGATTCGCTTGAGCAAATGGGTGTGTGCGTGCGTGTGTTTGAGCGCGCGTGTGTGTGCAGGGTGGGGGGTCATGGCTCGCCTGGTTATTAGAGAACAACTGTGTTTGTAATATCACCGAATGAATAATAATTTGTAGCTGAGTGTCGATGCATCGAAAATGTATTTTGAAAGTCGGTTGCCCCGTTGTTCCAATATCTATTCATCATATGCGTATATCATAAACTTATGCACGATCGAAGCGTTATTAAATGCACAGCGCTGAGTATTATTTTTTTTTAATCCTATCCAGGATTAAATACTGCATTAAGGAGCATTAAAAACAAAACAAAACAAAACAAAAAAAGTGGGAAAGAAATGTTGGGCAAACAGGACTTTTTATCGAGAATAGCCGATATAACGATGGTTATAATGGTAAACGATGTATCTTTCGAATATTCCACGGTATTCCATCGTTCAATAGCATTAGCTCGAGCAATAGATTTTCAATTTTATGCTACATAATATTATGCGTATGCATTGTATATTTATAGGGATTCCGAAACCTTAAAATTCTGAACGTTTATTATTATCTATACGATAAAGCTCTATAGGGCTATGTACTTTCAACGATTTTTAAATACAAATACATTCGCCTACTCTTAAAGATTCCACTTCGCCAATTACAAGGTGATTGACATTTAATACAATTATCTTGGAATGAACGGTGCAACGATAGTATTATTCCCTCGCAAGACATTTATACAGCCCCGTGATCGAATAATCACGAAGTAGACGTTAGATGATTATGCGAACACTTCATTCCAACTCGAAGGAGTGAAATTGTAAAATAAGATAGCGAAATACAACGAGGATGCGCCAATAATGCTCGGTTTCAAGGTTAAACAGCGACCTGACGGCAAGTAGAGGAGTGCGAGTCTTAACGTGACAGTCGTGGAAGGTCTCAAAACAGATTTTAGGACCCGGAGTGCTTTATTACGATTTATCTTTTCTTGTTGCTTTCAGGCGCACTGCGACCCCTAATGATTAGCTCGTGGAAGTTTGTTTCAAGTTGCGCGACTCGTCAGAGATGATGGACATTGGGTAAGGGCTCAGCCCATAATGCCCTAAATGTTAGTGCGAGCTGTCTTCATGTCTTCTTAAGTAATTTATAATAACATGTAAAATCATCCCGAAAGCGGGGATAGTCGGCCAGGGCTGAAGGTCGGATTATTTATTTACGACAAATAATTATTGCTATCCGTTTCCAATTTGCGAGTGCTCGTCATTCACCCATCGGGCTGCGAAACCTTTCACGTTGTCAATTCATTATAATTGTGAATTGTACAGGATGAAATCGAGTGAAAAGATGAACCCAAAGGGCACCCAAGGAAGGATATTGGTGATAGTCTTTTATTTTGGAGATCCGATGAAGGGGCAAGTTTTCGTGATGAAAACTTTATACGTCAGTTATTCCATATTCGATGTCTTTCCC
>NW_011948425.1:4506690-4710917 GCF_000503995.2 Ceratosolen solmsi marchali | reverse complement strand
CCCCCCCCCCCTCCCCCCATATTCTCTACTTACTTTATCTATTTATACGTAATTTCTAAGATACATATATTTCGTAAATTATAGAAGATTTTCAAGGGATATAGTAATTTGTAAATATAATCTAAACTCGATGAAAGTTTGGAAAATCTAATTGTAAGATGCGTACCAATAAGATATTTTGTAATCGTTACGTTTATATATTTAACATGTGTTTTTGCAATTGCATAAACATTTTTTGCACATAAATCTTAGTGCTTCTATCTTGTTGTTTAAAATTCACGTAGTTTCGAACGTATTTCAACTAAATTTGTTATTCGATTAATTTTCAGTTGTTGAATAATTATTAATATACGTTTAGAATTAACTAAAGCAGACCACTAGATGTTATGTGGGAAAAATGCGTGGGCAAGTGGAAGGTTTAGTGCATTAATTAAATATTTAACACATTTGCTTTTTATTGCTGTTTAGTCCATCGACTTTCCAAATACAGACATGATTATTGTTGATGAAGATATAGATGAACCTTTAGTTGCTCTGTGGCGGTTGGCACGTGGCGTTTGCGTGCACTTGGTTTAGAGATAGTAGGTTGTAAGGTTCCTGATCCTCGTGACGTGGTGCTCTTGATGCTAGGTTACCCTGAGAAAAGGGAGAGGTTGTAAAAAAAAATGTGTCTTTGGCTGCAGCGCCTTCAATCGGGTGTCTCACCCCTTTCTTAGTCTTAGTGACGTGGGGAGGGGGAGGGGTAGGGGGCGTCTTGGTCAAGCAGCAACATTTTGCGTACTAGACAACAACGTATGCGCGTGTCTCGTGACATTGAGGGCACGCGTGTGCCGAAGATTGGCCGATGTCGCACGTGCTGGGAGTCAAGTTACAATGAATTTTTATAAATGTTTTTCAACTCGATTGTTTTCGTATATCTGACACTCTTAAATATTCTCGCATAAACAGACTCGCCGCGTTCTTGCTTGCTAACAACAAAGGTCACTCATTTCGCTTTCCGAAGTTCAATTTTTTTCTTAAAGTGATACGACTTTACGATAAGTGATACGAATTTTTCCCCAACCGATAACATTCGTGAGATCTCTGAATCCCGAACAATATAAATATAAAGATTGTAAACGTTAAGTGATAGGTTGTAAAAAATAAATTCTTAAACAACAGCATATAGATATACAAATATAGTCGAGAAACATTAAGTTTAATTATCAATTGGATCATAATGAATTTTTTTAGATATTGAGTGAATATTTTCTTTCTCTGGTCTTACTTTTATAATGATTTAACGCAAACGTCTCACAAATGAGTATTAGAGCGTAATAGTTTTTTGCTCACGTTTTATCGTCAGTTTATTATAGAACTTTTGTATATTTATCCTTTTGTAGAATAAGATTCGGATATAGAAAAGGAAAAGCAATAAAGAGAAAGTAGAATTACGATTGAAAGAAGCAGTGGCAGTATATGAGGCATATAAAGAAATCTTAAGCGCAAGTGATAAAACTAATTGCTCAGTTCAGAAATAAGAGAGCTACATTTCATGTATTGAATATTTCTCTTTCCAATAAAACATACGTATATCCTTTTACCAACCTTTCTTCGATTTTCCTACTTTTTTCCCAATATTCGATTTTTTTTTTTTTTTTTTTTTTTTTTTTTTTTTTTACATATATTTGATATTCGTTTATGTTCGATTTTTAATCTTTCGATCCTTTAGTTTTCATTACAAGTCCTATAAAAGTTCTTACGAAGGATTGAGCTTTTGTTGTTTCAACCTAATTCATTATATTTTACGTCTTTTAATAAGTATTTTAATACGTTCGTATAGAATGTTTCTTATATAAGTAATTTAATTAAAAAGCACTTTTATTTTTTATTTTAAAAAAGATCGATTGAAAAAGTACAGCAAATATTGTACTCACGTATTACATGTAGTTGAATGCCCAAAAATGTATTTAGGAATAATTTTGAAACTTTCCAAAAAATTTAGAATTATTTTATTATGTATGTATATCATTCGCAATCATTGAAATAATTTAATTTTTGTACATAAAATACTTATATTCTTGTTAATTATTATGAGTTTAAAGAAATTTCTAATTCGTTAACAACGTAATTTATATTATTTAACATAGCTTTGAGTCATTCGTACAGATTATTTTTTTACTCGTTTCCGTTTTACTTTATCCGCGCCGATGATTACTTGATTTTTTAAAAATTTTAACAATTATAGACTGGGATTTTTTCTCTTCAGAAAATAAAATTGACGAACTTATTGATCATGTACGTGTGAAAAAGCTTTTTAATAATTCTCCATTTACAATAATAATTAAATTTCATTATCTTTATGGTGTATATTAATTTTTAAGAAAATAACTGAATTAGATTAAAATTTTTATTTGTTTTATTGTTTGATTTTTCATTCACTGTGTACGAATGCATGAAATTTATTCGCGGATGTGAATACAAAAATTTACACATTGAATTACATATGTAAAAATTTTGAAGTAACGTTGAAATAATATTTTTTTTGTTCAGTTTTCTCGAGTGTGGGAAATTAAGTTTAACTAAGTAAGAGTTTCCTTTTACTTTGAATAATACCCAAATTTCATTACGTTCTCTTAAGAAGTACATATTATTGAGGTCTTTCTTTTTCTTTGTAGCCCCAATTACGAACTTCATAAGTACTCAGCAATACCATTGACAAAAAAAAAAAAAAAAAAAAAAAAAAAAAATTAAATGAATAAAATAAAGAAACAAAAATACCAACTATAATAAATAAATAAATAAATAAATAAAATAAAAATAAAACAAACAATTAGGGGAAAAAAAAAGAAAAAAAAAGAGGAAATTGTATGCTTGGAACGACGAGGCTAAGAACAAGAAGTTTTTTGTCTTGAATTTTATGTCCTCTCGTTCGAAGTAATACGCTCCGTACTCATTCAAATAGATTCATTGGCTGGCCTTTTAGAGCTCTACGACTCCAAGCTCCTAATTAAACCAGTAACGACGAAGATAGAGTGGAACATAATAAAGGGCATTACAGACGCTCAAACATCAAAGAGTCTTTTGTTGAATAGAGAGCGCTGATTATGTATCGATAATGTTATGAATAATTAAATATCTTTTCGGTATTGCATTTACAAAAAATATTTTAATATTATATATTATGCATTGGGGGATCGAATTATATTTACACTTATTGTTAATGCTGGAATGATCAATTCTGATACATTTCCTTTATTATAGTATAATTTGGCGTATTAATGTACTTGAAAAGCATATTAAACGTTAATGCGTGAACTTATTAGAATATATTATTACTTGGATATTTCATTATTAATGTAGTAGATGCAGAGTGATTTTAGAAAATTTTTTTCAACAAATTTGTGCTTCATTTGTCAATAATAATGAATATGGGGTTAAAAAAATTCTCACTCAACATAATAACTTCTTCAATAGTAAATTCACTTTTAAAATCAATATATTGGGAAACAATGGTACAATTTACTATACAAAATTTTTTAATATCTAAGAATTTAATAGTTGAAAGAATAATATTTTTCCTTTTCGATTTTTTCTTTCTTTTTTTCTTTTTTTCTTTTTTTCTTTTTTTCTTTTTTTTCGAAACAGCTTTATTTAATACCTGTAATGTACAATTCAATATACTTCCTTAATATTTCGATTTATTTTACAAGAATGTATCAAGATTCAGTGAAGTAAGGCGCCATAAAATGTACATTGAGATTAAAAAATTCCATTTCATCATTCTTATTTTCTTATTTATTTGAAATTCCTTTACTGAAGCTTATAAATACATAATTCATTATTGATTTTTCTATAAAGTGTAGGATAAGTATCTTGCAAATTAAGAATGATATTTTCTACTTATTAAATTGCCCGCATTTATTAAAATTATTTTATTATACTGTAATTCCTATTCTACTAGCGACGATAATGACAATAATAAGAATAACAATAACAATAATAAGGACTTTTGGTATGCGAAAGCCTACAGAGTGAGTTGGGTGCATCCATTAGCGAATATATTAGATTAAATAGTATGTCGTATTGCGCGTATAAAGCAGCTCCTTTATTCGCCTTGCATTATTTTATAGGAGACACGGGGTATTATGGGAGGAGTGGGTGGCCGCAAATCGTTGTGAGTAGTGGCTTTTTGCTTAGATAAGTAATAGATTCCGGGAATTGATTAAAGTGCCGGTAAGAAAAATGTCGTGGAATGAACGTGGAACGTGATCCAATGGTCGATATTAGATTATGTTGGGTTTTTGAAGGAAAATGTCAGTAGCGACGGGCGGGAGGGGTGGTGGTGGTGGTGGTATGGGGCAGGTCGGGGTGACGATTACGACTCGGTGGTGCATCGGGTGAGTGACGAGCGAACCGACGGCTCCTCTCTGAAAATGTCCGGAGAGCCAATGGACGAGTGGTGCTTCGATTCTCGCGTGGTCCAGCGCACACGTGAATATCAATTAGATATAATTGGTGTCAAATGTGTGAAATACGTCTGATCGGATCTACTAAGGTCCGAGCTTTCGGGCGACGCGGTGACTGATCATTTCATACGCATAGAACCATCTCTGATCATTGAGGCGCACTTTTTGGAATACGGTAAGTTTAATGGTATTTTATATTAATTCATCTGTTATCGACTGCGAGTGTTACCTCGTGTAGCAATGACATATTTCACCATTATTTTTCACTCAATGTCCAACCGTCGAAAACAATTTTATCATCATTATATTATTTAATATATATATATATATATATATATATATATATATATATTATATTATTTAACATATATATTATATATGTTGGCTTATAAAAATGAATTTTATAAATGCTAATTAGTTTTATATAAGAACAATTCTTTCTCTTCTTCTTCTTCTTCTTTCTCCTCCTCCTCCTCCTCCTCCTTCTCCTCCTCTCCTTCTCCATCTTCTTGAAAACTGCGCCTTTTTAATAGACAGCCTCCGCTCCCTCGTTCCCTCTATGTTTCTTATTTTTATCGCCACCTTCTCAGGCTTTTTTCCTTTTTATCAATCGTTTTATTTCTTAAATGATCGCCCTTGACTTTTCTTTCTAACGTCCTACGATATGCCATTGTTTATTTATGGATTTTTATTAATTTGTGCATTAGTTCGAGCCAGTGGCCCGTACGTAATGATTCGAACAAATCATTTTTATGAAATTGCTTAACAGCGAGGTAAGCTTCTCTATTCTGATTTTCATCCAACTGACATTTAATCTACTAAGAATATCGTCATGCAACTAATCGTTTATCAAATTCGATCATAGAACAATCATCTTTCTGCTTTTGCCTAAAATACAAGCAACGATAACGTAGATGGGACATTCGAAACAATCCTACGTACGTTTATGCAACATCATTATACATTTTTTCCTACGTCAGCTTATGCAAAATAAAAGTATAATAAATAAAACAATTGATGAAATATCCTCCTCCTCCTCCTCCTCCTCCTCCTCCTCCTCCTCTTCTTTTTCTTCTATTTCTTCTTTATTTTATTTAATATAATTTTCCTATTAAAATGATAAACAATTCCATTCAACTATAGGTGCCTAATGAAAACGTTGAAAAATCTATTTAATGAGATAATATCGGATGGAAAATAAAATCTACATGTAAATATGATAAATATCAAGTCACAGTGTAAGAAGCCATTTTGTTTATTTCATTTATTATTTAAAAAAGTTTTTGTGAAATGGTTGGTTAAATGTAAAGTATCATTATTATATTAGTACTGGTATAGAATTGGAATAAAATTTGCTGGTAAAATATAATAAAACGGAAATGTTTATCATTAAAAAATTATTATCGAAATTTTCGTTAATATTAATATTAATATGATTATTGCAGCTTATAAATTGTCTAAGAAAAATTTTCTAATATAAACAAGCAATGAAAGGCACAAAAGAATCGCAAGTTTTTGAATAAATGTAATTGAGGTATATAAAGTGATTGTTATCGCATTAATTTGATTATCTTCAATATTACGAGAGATTTTAAAGCTTTAAAATGTTCACGACGCGTCTGCGTTACATTAAAGGTTAAAAGTTGTAACGTACAAGTGTGCGTAAATGCCATGTTGGAGGAACCGTCGCATCGGCGTAACACTGACCCTCCACATGATTTTTACGATCGGTTTTATGCGACATATCGAGGGAATCGTTGCATTAATTTTTTGCATTAATTTATATAAGCGGATGGAGGAGTGGACCGGTAGTGCGCAGCATCGACGATGATTGATCGGAGGAGCGGACAAGCCCCGGCTCTGTGAATTATCGCCTCTGATTTGTCGGCCATTCTCTGCGATAATAACAAGATCGTTGTTTATCTGGTAATTCATCTTTTATAGGATGTCGAGCACGAAACGGAATCACGACGATAATTTTGATTGGCCACGGGTTTGTGAATTCGCCTCCTTCTCATCGACATTCTGCCTCTTGTACGTAAACGGAAGAAAAACTTGATGAAGTTACTCGATGCATTCATATTTAGTCTAATGGTACCGCGCTTTACCATCTATCACGAACAAATTAATACATATGAATTGATATTGAATTGCGACGCATTAATCAATGCTATACGTTGGCTTTGTGTCATGCGTGTCATTGTTTAACATTGTTTTAAGGTACGATATATTACTATTGCTTTAGCGACGACCATTGTATTATCTATTTGTTTAATATTTATTATGTCAATTCGATAATTATTATAAATAACGGAGCTAAAAATGTGAATAGCCAAATATTTTCGTTGCAACGTTGTTATGTACATTTACGATGTAATATTAAATATTTAATAATATTCTGGCGTTAAAAAAAATTTGCCGTATTCTTTAATTAATTAATCTTATCGATCATTTCTTATAGGATATTATCAGTTGAATGCTTCTGCTATGATTTTATTGTCCTTAGATGTGCAGAAATAAGATTTAAATATGAATATTTGAACAGTGTTCGAATTGATGAATCGTATTTGCAATATTTCTTACGATCTCCAAATAAGCTGTTGAATTTCTATCAATAAAAACAAAAAACAAAAAAAAAAAACAATCATAATTATTATTTATTTCTTATTGAGAATTTGTTTACATAATAAGACGAAGGCTAAAATTTCAGCTGATCGAACGTAGACTCTATTCACTGGATAAAATTGATACATAATACATGGGAGCTTGTATACCAATTATTTACCTTTATTATTCATGAATATTCATTAGAAATAATTCAAAAGAATTACAAAATATTTTTTTTTTTTAAAGAAAATTAAAATACATTTTATCTAAAAATTCATTCAGAAAGTTTTTCATTTAGTTTTCTAAGTGATTTAATATTTAAATGTTACATAACTTTAGTGGCAGGTATGACTATATGTTCGAATAAATCGTACTCGTCTGTCAATTTAATGACAATAAAAACAGTTATAGAAAGGTCAAACGTATGCAAGATCGCAAATATGATTGTACCACTACGTGGTTAGAAATACCCAATCTATTTTACGATTGATCGGAAGTTTTTTGCACTGTTATACCTGCGGTATACGGGTCCCACTTTCTTCTATGATATCTGCTTTACACACGCACGCACACCGGCGCATACATATACGCACACACACACGCACACGCTCACACGCTCACACACACACGTTCACACGCACGCACACAGAGAGAGAGAGAGAGAGAGAGAGAGAGAGAGTAATACACGCGAGGAGTATTTTTTCTCGTAAACTCAATATAGATATCCTACACAAGTACACTCAATGTCCATCAGCCTTTTCGTGTCCTTGGAACAAGTTTTTATTCTTACTCTTCTATTCTCACGCTCTCTAACTGTCTCTCTCTCTCTCTCTCTCTCTCTCTCTCTCTCTCTCTCTCCTTATTCGTCAATCTCGTGGAATAAACATCGTCGGACTTGGGAAAACGCTTTGATCAAAAGAGAATTTCAAGACTGCGATGCAAAGCTTTTCATAAATATAGAACGATGTACACGACCGCATATTTCTCTAAGCAATGAGTTTCTCTATAGATTTATGTACCTACAAGTATATACAAGCATGCGTAGGAGCATCAATTATACTTGAACATTCGTAAATTAAATTATATAAAAATACTTGGCTCTTATGTATATGATGTAGAACTAAATCATTTTCGCTTACTCATTCGTCTTGTTTATTTAGCCAAGACTGTAGACTCATTAAAAAGCTATCAATTTGCATAATTTTTGCTGGTATTTTCTATACACGAATTTCCTTATTTATTTTAATAGATGTTTTATAATTCAATAATCTAATGTTTTTTATCATGGGCAATTAACTGAACAATTGCGAGTACATAATCCATATAAATTGTATCGTTGACATATTAAAATGAGATCTGAACGTGTGTCATCTTAATAGCTTGAATCTTGTTAGCATAGGAGTTACAATCGAAGCATAGAAAAATATTTTGAAAACATAAAGAACAATAGCCGTGGTCTTTTGCAATTGCTACGAGACTGATTTATTTCAATTATAAATAATTTTGAATAAAAATTTACATATTTATCTGTTAGATTATGTTCATTAATTTTTTTAGATCCTCTTAAAGTAATAAAAATAATCCTATTAGTATAACGATTAGCTATGTGAATATTTCAATAAAATCATTTTTTAATTTCTAAGTAAATAGCCAATAATTGTATTTTTAAATTATTTTATGTAACAGTGAATTATATATTTTAATTCAAGTTCGTATGAACGTTAAGATTGTAATTTCAATCTTATAATTACTTCTTTTGTTAATTATATTCACTTATTATACGAGATTTTGGTCAAATGTATGTACATTTTCAAAAGTTTAGAAGTCTTTAAAAATGAATCTACAACATTCGTTTTCCTATAGTATTTTTTTTTTTTTTTTTTTTTTTTTTTTTTTTTTTTTTTTTTTTTTTTGATGTACATAAAGTCTATCAGAATTATTTAATTTAGAATTTAATCGAGAACAATTGAAATCGTATAGAATTGTATTTGATAAAAAGTAAAAATTGTAATGCTGCTGTATATGTGATATAGTTTGGATATTTGATATCTCGCAATAAAATAATTATAAAGACAAACAAATAGTTGTAGATAATTTAATTATAGATAGATTATTACATATATATATATATATATATATATATATATATATATATATATAATTATTAATTAATATGCAATTTAATTTGTAAAGAATGACTTCAATTTTAAAAGTTGACGGTTCTCAATGCATAATAAAAATATTATGTTTAAATTTTATGTTAATTTAAAGTTTGATGGAAATTAATTTTTTATAATAAAATAGATTAGAATGTTTGATTAATTGTGATTAATTGAATTGTAATATTCATAAGAACAATTGCGTAATTATTAAATGCAAAAATATAGTTTAATAATATATTGATTGTTGTCTGTGGAAACTTAAAATATGGAAAATACATTATGAGTAATAACATTGTAGTGCGTATTGTGTATTCATCTCACGATTTACAAAGGAGAGTACTATTGATTTATCTAGCATTGCTTTGATTGATGCATGTGTGAAGACACATACCGGAGGAAATATCGAGAAAATGAATTTATATATTCGAAAATTTTCATTTCGACGCATAAAAAAAAAAGATATAGTATTTACTCAATCATATAAAATACGTTTTCAACATTTATTTCCAGAGAAAGTAATAGATATCTGATTTATTCTTAGATAATTAGATAATGATTCTTAAATAATGATAACGTTAACGATTATTTCAACGATATATTTGTTGAGGAGGCAGATAAATTTTTCTAACCTCGGTACCTCAGTACTCGCTACGAAGTAAAACTGTCGACATTTCCAAATCTAATAAGCCAATAACTATAATTCTCTATTTATAATTAATAAATAAATTATATATAATTAATAAATAACATTTATACCGAGCTTCGATAATTTTTTCAAGTTTATTATCGATAATGATTTATATAGATTGAAATGCCAATGCGAGGAACGCGAGTCGCCAAGCAGTCGCCAAGCTTCGAATTAAGCTCTGATAGCATTTGGGGCCCGAGGTACGATCGAACGATTTACCTGTAAAATACCACGTATCTGCCCGGACTTGGTCTCGACGATCCTCGATGCGTATCGCAGGGGTGGCGGTACCAGTGACTGCTGGGGTACGGCGCAAGCGCCAAGGTCGGCGAGTACGACCATCAGGAGCAAGGAGACCGGACGGTGCAGTCCCAGCTGCCGGCGACATCGTAAGGGCATCACAGCAGCGACGGCGGCAGCAGCATCCGCGGACCAACGACAACAGCATGCCACCGATCGACAGGCCCTCCTGGTCTCTTGGTCCGGCTCTCACCTCGGCATCGCCGCTTTCGCTCGGTTTCGATTACCTCGTTATCCTATCCCACCTCCGGAGCCTCCAGTCCTCCTCCTTCTCTTTCTGAAATTCAGAGGACATTGGGGTTAGTAGACGCGCGGACCCAACTTGACCAAGTGGGACGTCAAGCGTCTTTTATTACTTTTACGCTAAATTTTCAGCTTAATCTTAAGATACTCTGTCGCAATAAAAATATTACCGATGAAGAATATCCTCTCTTCGTTTCGTAGGAATAATTTGGCATGGAGAAAGGCGGATTCCGATAAGCGAGTCAAGAACTTAGTTTTAGATTGAAAATATTTATTGGTTATTTTTACGGCGTTTTATGACTGGAGTGTAGCGAGGCCCGTAATCGTGGAGTCCGAGGCAAGTGGTGGAGTTGTCGGTTAACGTCCGGGTCTGCAGTGCAGCTGTTTTACGGTGTGGTCAGCGAATCCGTATCCTGCGGAATTCACCGATTGCACCTCTTTGTCACGACCGCCCAGATATTTCTGCTGAGCGGGCGATGGAGCGAGCTGGGGGAAGTGCGCGCTCTGCTGTCTCGAAGTCACATCGAATGCTTTTATAGTTTTTGCATATCGAGCGCCCAACCTCCTGCTCCAATAATTTATTATGAAAGTTTGTAATTGCCCATGGAGTGTTTATTCGTTAGTCCTAATATGGAAATTAAAAGCCAATGTTCATCAAATCGATACTCTACAACAATTTGATTTTTAGCAGTTCGCATTAAAAACTCTTTGCATATTATTCGTTGAGAGTGTTATTATTTTCCATTAAGATTTTCCATTTGTATGGAATACTCTTTCACTATTTATCTTTACTCGTGAGCTAATAAATTCCAAAGCTGTACGCTTAATTTTCCCCGAAAACAAGTAGATTTTTACACTAGAAACGAGATAACTTTCTTTTTAAGATTAAGCCATTTAAGCCCCTATTTCCTTTGCTTTCAAAGGACTCCATCTACGAAGAAAGTCAGGCACAGCTTTTTCGCGAACAGAAACGGTTACGGTAGATTTCTCCCAAGTACATATAACTTTGTTTTAGAGGATTTGCTATGGGAAAAAGAAAAGGCATTTTCTTGCGTCTAACGTACAATCATAGGGTGGTAGACAGTGACAACAGTCATTTTCACTCGATGCAAATCGAGAAAACAAGAATTCTTACCTTTATTTCTTCCCTACTTGAACTTGCTCGTTTTCTTTTGCGCTCCTTTTCTCTCTCATACCATTCGCTTCTGTCTTTATCTTTCCAACTACTATCACTCTGCTTTTTCTCCTCTCTTGTTATTTAATCTTTACGTGCCTTTATCACCGTTATTTTATTTTATTTATTTTTTTTTTGAGTAAAATTTCCTTCTTTGATTGGTTTTTCTCTCAATTTTCTGATCTCACTTAACTAGTAAAAAAAAAAGGAAAAAAATAAATAAAAAAAAAGAAATAAAAAAACAGCAGTACCGAGTTCATTTAACACAAGGACTTTCATTCGTCTTTCATTATTTACTCTCTTTTAGTTGGTTCAAATTTAACTTTACGCACGCTCGTACATATTTTCTGCATCTACTTTCACTTATTTTACTAAGAAAAGTAATTATTTATTTTTTTCGTTGTGAATGTTGAATAGATCTATATTTGAAATTCTTATTTCTTTGAAATTTAATAAAAATCTACTGCTTACTAAATATTCTTTTAAAAGTAAATAAGAGAATAATAAAAAGTAATATTAGGGGATGCGATAGCTCATAATAAAGTAATAAGAATATCAAAATAATATTATTTTTAACATTATTTTTACCATTTTGTATTGTCATGAAAAATTGTCATAATAAATTCTTTATATAATGCTGACGTAATGTTAGCCTTTTTTATGCCTATATATATATATATATATATATATATATATATATATATATATATAAATATATATATATATATATATATTGATCAACTTTCCACCTCTTATTCTCTCAAATTAATAGTTACTTTAATTAATATAGATTTATCCTTCAAGCCATTCTCATTAATCCGTTTTTGTTTTTCAAACACTGCGTTTCCTCATCTCACTTCATGCGATTTTTAATTTTTACGTTTCTCTTCCGACCAATTGAACACTTTTGTTGAAAGCTATTTTTCTCCGTCCTTTTGCCCTGTCCGCGTCATCGGTCGTCTGCGTCGACCCCTCCAATATTTTTCTTCATCGCAATGCAGCCACAAGCTTCGACCAAGCAAACCATACAAAAGTTTGCCAATGTGAATTGGAGTGTCCTGTGGACTCCCGTTGCATAAACTTGCCAGCCGTTGTAATTTGTTCGCATAAGTTATGATAATGCCAGGCGCCTAGTTGGTTGTCGCGGCGCGGGTTGTATGTGCTCGTGATTTAGAGCCAACGGCATCGATATAATTATTATAAATTCCAGACATCTTGTGCTTCGTTATTGCTATGAAGAAGCTAGAGGTTTTTGCTGCCAGTGTGTGCAGCAACGCTTTGATGAAAATTCAATTCGACGGCGTGTAGTGTAGAGTGTTTGGAAGTCGCTTCCTTTTTTTTTTTATTTATATAGTGATAGATGCTCATAAATATGATGATGGTATATGATTATATAGGATACACGTCGTGGCAAATATATATTTCAATGCCGTGAGAGATTTTAATTATTTTATGTAGGACCGTTCGCAGAGAAAAAAAATAACGGGAATTTATCCATTCGTGAGTGGCGTAGATTAATTTGTTGGAATACTTATTATTTTTTTTTTTTTTTTTTTTTTTTTTTTTTTTTTTATGAAAGCGGTGCTGAAGGAAGGAACAATATATGGAAGTTTACACTTTAAAGAAAAACATTTTATTTAATGAGTGGTACATTCACAATTTGCACCGACAGAATTAAAATCCCTACCATTTATGAAAATTTAAACTTTGCGGGTTTTTATAAAGAGAGAACGAAAATGAAACTTTTTGTTCATTTGGTGAAATAATTCGATAAAACTCACGCGTATAAATTTTCTTAATATGCATAATTTTCGGAAAGGTATCGTAACTTTAGTAGAGAATTATTTAGTCGATTTCAACTGCGGGATTGAAAAATTTTATTGCAAGTGCGTAGCTATCGATAAGACGATAAGAGTAGAGGAAAAGAGAATCGTGGCGTTTGCAAATTGGTTCGAATTGTTGGAAGAAACGACAATTATGCGATTGAGAAATAAGGCAGCGCAATGGGGAGTGTCGAACTCGTTCAGGTTCCATGCAGATGGAACCACGGCTGATGCGAGAGAAAGAGAGAACTTTCTAGATGACAAATTCCTAGAGCAGAAGAAATATTCAGTGGAAAACAATAGATTTCTTCAAATCGCTATATGTATATATATATATATATATATATATATACAAACACACGAACACACACACACACACACACACACACACACACACGAGCACACACGAGCACACACACACACACACACACGAGCACACACGAACACACACACACGTTTATACAGATATATTTGGAAGGTTTGTAAAGATATAGTGTACAATTGATACATGTGTATGGGCTTATATTATTGTGAATTTGCTGCCTTACAATAGTTGAAGAATATCTTTTCGATTATTTCCTTTTTCTCCTGGTTATAATGTATTTATTCATGGTTAAAGCTTTTTTAATTTTCGTAATTTTTGGAGATTATTTTTCATAATGCAATTAAAAACAAATTTACGTATTATCGTGTATTTCTGTTAAATTGTGCATAAGATATTGCAAAAATAATATTTGCTTTATATAAAATAATAATTTATTATTATCAATGATGGAATAACGAGTCGAAATAAAAATGATTCATTTGTACATTCTATTTATAACAAGCTCATTTTGTAAAAATATTTGTTAAAAAATTGCCTAAAGACAGTATATAATTAAATACAGTATTTTACCGAGTTGTTTTATATATTAATAAGTCGTTTTGTGAATTTCTCGAATTTACGTCTTGCAAATAATAAATACTAAATCATGTGAGGTAACGTAGGTAATTTACACATTGATATTTAATTAATTAAATATAAAAAAAAAAAAATGAATTCTGTTAAAGAAATATGATTTATATACAGACTAATAATAATGTCAAATTATTAAGGCGAAAAGTATTGTACTGAATTGAAAAATTGAAAAAACGTGAGAATAAATAGTTTATTGACAACATATAACTTTTTTTTTTGTTTTAAATCCATAAAAGCTATAAACAATGATATGTGTATTTATTTAGAATGAAAAAGCTATGATATTAATCATGGGAATATTAGGTCGTATAAGATGACGGTATATAAGATACTGAATTTTTATAGAAAGTGTAGTACTTTTATGCAAGTAGTATCGCATAAATTTTAAGGTTTACATATCCGTATATTTTGAATTCAGCAATTTCGAGTTGTCAACAGGTTTATACATGAATATATAGAAGTTTTGATTAGAATAATTTTTTTCAACCATTATGTGCAGTTCGTACTAAAATGTGCAAATGTTTTTGCCGGAAGAACTTTATTTTTTATAAAAGTTTCACTTTACCGAAGTAATTCGAAGAATAAATTTAAAAAGTTTTATTTTAGTTGTGAATATTTATATATGTTGAATAAAGAGTATGCGATAAGAAAGTTTATAGTACATTGAACACTGGTAATAATTATTTTAATAATCTTATTTAGAAAATATTTTAAACTATGAAGCTTTCTTGATTGATTTCAACAAATATTCATGAGCTTCCAGGGTATGCTTAAAACATTGATATTTATACAGAAAATTTAATAAAATCTTTTTAAACTTTCTCTGTTCTAAACTTTTCTAGTAATTGAAATTTTTATATAGCTTTATTTAATTGATATTATTCATATTTTTTTTGTAAAATTTTATATATCAATTCATGTCGAGTTTTAAAATTAAAACCAAAAAAAGATATTACCGCGAATCAATTTTATTTCTAATGCATATTAAATTAAAAATTTTTTTTCTTTATTTAAAATTTACAAAATTTTGCATTTTTCTGTTTTCATTCAAATTAAAATAGTCTTAACAACATCATTTTAAAGGCATCACTTTACATTAATATTTGATATTATATCAAATTATATGTGTTTTCAAAATTAATCTTTAAATTCGTCAGAATAATATAAAGTCAATAATCGTTCCAAAAAAAAAAAAAGAAAAAAAAAATCCATGTACATTAAGTAACGATAATGGTCACGTAGCGATTAAACGACACTTCAGCCGATGTCACAAACGAGGCGACCAACAACGTAAATTAATCTAATATCCTAAGATAGAATATTTTCTTGGTATGCGTTAATAATAATGCAATGCAGCATTAGGCGTCAACAATGGTCTAATAAGTTTAACATTTTATTAAATTCTCAATAACTTTTATCGATGAGTTACTCTGTATATATGAATTTTAACAGAGTATATAGAATTATGTTGTAATTATTCTAATACTTCATCGTAAATTTTCAATTTAAGACAATCATTTAATAGATTATCATATAGATGCGTATAAATTACATGTCACTAGTAGCAAAGTACATAGTGCTAATGAAATTACACAAACATTTGTAATTAGTGCTAATAATCCTCATCAATTATAAAACGAATTTAATGAAAAAGAGAGATGGTTGTACATGCGTGATATCCTTTATACGCAGTAAATGTTAAGATTAATTAGCACTCTCGACAAGTATTATGAAAGCCCTGGCGTTGTGTATTTATATACAATTTCTATCAACGCTTACGTGCTTTACGCTTATTGAAACCGCAATATTAGTAAGCGCGTCTATAGAAAAATTATGTAACAATGAGAAGTATTTGAAAATATATGCGTGTATCTCGAGAGAATTGAATATAACGAAAAACCAGCGGTGGAAGTGGAGAAGTGGAATTTGAATGTGACATATTGTGAGGGTGAATAATCGAAGTCGAAATTTATTTGACGCTACGAGGCCTTAACTTTAATAAAGCCTATATTTATATTAATGCATGAATCGATCAACGACAAGTGTATATTAAAATTATACAAATACGATATTATATAACGTGCTCTCTCATTTCAAGGACAAAGGACTAACATTGCGTTGCCACTATTGATTGCCTGGGTCCACTGGACTTGTTTGTGTCTTCGATTTGTCATCACTACTATTTGAGGCGAGTAAGGCGAGTGAAAAAACATAATGGTTATCAAACATCAACTTGGGACTATTTATATTTTCATTTGTCTGCTAAATCATTTGTTATTTGTATTCTTTAAGATTTTTAGTATATTTTAAAGAAACGCTTATCACATAATGAATTTTATAAAATTTAATATATATAATGTTTGTCATTATTAAGATTTCTACTGCAACGTCTGTCAAGAAAATATTTTACTTCTCGGGTATGTGCTTATAAAACATCTCTGACATCATATAATTCATTCTCGCGAAACCTAATTATTCATAATTAATTCATTCGTTGGCTCATCCATTCATTCGTACAACGAATTATAAATATAATAATTACAAATGAACCTTTGACAAAAATTCTTGTTAAATAGATACCTTAACTGTAAATTGAAGTTCAATTGTTAGTAAAAATTTTAATTAGTTTTCATTATTTGTGTATTTATGCAGCAAAATAGAACAATTTTCTGATCATTAATATTTATATAACTAAATATTATCATACTATTAATATTATCATGAAATTAATATATTTTTTTGTTAAATTTTTATTCCCTCAATTAATGTTTAAGAACGGAAATATAGAAACAATTTGACAAAAATTTAAAAAATATAAAGCTACATTAATCGATAATATTGAATTATTTGCTATATAGATGCACGTATAAACTTATACAGATTATATTTAAACGGATTTTGCAACTAAATATTTGTTCGAGTTTTTCGAAATGTTGGAAATGCATGAAAAACTTTCATTTGGGCTTGTTTTTTTTTTCCTTTTTTTTTTCCTTTTTTTTTTCCTTTTTTTTCCTTTTTTTTTCCTTTTTTTCCCCCCATAAACATTCTATTATTTCTATATCAATAAATTTTTTCGTTACCATTTTCTATGATAATATCGTATATATAATTTGTTAAAAATCAACGATGAAATTTAATAAAGTTATATTTTATGCACATTGTATGATGAATTGTATTTAATTAATACCTTATTTGAATGAATAATTAGTTATGTTCACTAAATATACTTTTCCATAATGAACGACGTTCGTGTTGATCAAAAGAATACAAAATATAATTAGCATATATTTATTATAAAGTGTACGGTCTCTATTTATCTTGATTATTTTGAATTCTATATACATCTATTTGCATATTCCCACTTATATTATTAATATTATTAATTTCCATATCTATTTGTATTATTTATATTATTATTATAATTAATATAAGAAGATAATTAAAAATCATTAGCTTCGTATTGATTGTTCAGGAAATACAAATAGTAATAATTGCCTTATGAATGCAAATAAATACAAATTCCATTGTGAAAATGAGATTTTTAATTTTCTTCGATACATTTTGTTTACATAATATAAACAATGCTAATTTTCGTATCATTATGGAGATACATTTGATCAAGCATTAAAGAATTTTCTTCGCGTTCGCACGAAAATATTCGAATGGTAGGTAATCAGCAAGATAAATATGTTATAGCATAATCGATCAGTTTTATTCTAATTTATTCTAATTTTGTTTTTTGTAACTTTAATGTTATGTATATAATATTCAGCAATATTTCTACAGAAAGTTGCTGTCAATTTTACGGTCTTTTATTATTATTATTATTAGTATTATTATTATTTTTTTTTATGAATTTCTTTTTTTATTAAATTATCATGTATGTTGCATAAAATTTTTTTTTTTTATAAAGATTCATACGAGTAATTTTAGTTTTTTTTTCTTTTTTTTTGTACCAAGTTTTGTTCATTTATGTAAGATTTTAGATTTTATAAAGTTTCTATAAAAACCAAAATTTAATCACAAATTTCGTTTCTAAATAAGTTTAAATGACCAACTTTATTATTGGCCAAATCATAAATTTTAACTATAATTATATTAACATTCATATTTTAAAAATTTATTATACTACTTTATGGTATGATATTATTTGCGATTAATGTCATTGGGATTAGATGCGATGGATGTATTTTTCATTTTGTCACATTTTTGGCCATATATTAGCAATTTTTTTTTATGTCTTAAGTTGTGCTTGGATGGATATTTGTTGCTTAATTTATCGAGTACAAGTGTTCACGATATGAGTGTGAATGACGTAAGACGTTGAACATATGATATTTAATAGTTTATCTGATTATTCGATAATGTTCAACAAAGCGTTAGAGATTACATCAGAATTTAGAATTTACAACAATTGTCTTTTTCTAAAAATATTTTTCTTTTTCTTTAAATTCGTCTATGTAGGCAAAGAAATAATTATTTATGATTAGATTTTTCAAATGTTACTGTCTAATTGAAATTTAAAAGTCTTGAATTTCTTAAATTTCGATTTTTGTAATTTTCTATAGGCAAATAAATTCTTTGTGAATATTTCAACATAAATCTATTACAAAGAAATTTTATAAATAAAATAAACAATGTTTTAGCACGACTTCATATATTGACTTAACTAATGAAATGGGCCAAATGCGTTATTAAAATTTTATGAATCCAATGATGTGTTTTTATATGTACATTAGCTAGAATTTTTATTGCAATTTGAATTGAACCAATAATACAAAATAATAAAATTTATTTATAAATTAAAAGGCACATTTTATATCAACAACATTTGACATTTGTTTTATCATTAAAATATTATCGTTTCGTCAATTCGCACGCACACGTATCTACACACCCACGCGCATGCACACGTATTTACACACGCGCACACACACCTACACACGCATCCACGCGCATCACGCACATCACGCACGCACGCACACACACCTACACGCGCACGCGCGTTACAAAACAGGAAATTAATATGTCTCTAAATTTCTCTAAAATGTAAATAATAAATCTAATAATATTATGAATGCAATGTAAATAATAAATCTAATAATATTATGAATGCAATGTAACGCCATGCAGTATTATTGAAACAGAGGAAATATTGCAAGGAACATCAGGGATCTCTTTTGCAATTGCAATCCCTGGCGATGAGTAGTCAACAGGCCGAGTCATTACATGTGCATTGAAAAATGTGAAAAATCGCAGCTCCGTAAGACTCCGGTGCTCACGTTAATTACAGCTTCTCAACGAGTTCGAGACGACGAGTGTAATCCAAGGAGGCTGCGGAGCTCCACTCCCACTTCTCCCGACTTCCGCGCCGACGACGACATTTTAAAACTCGGCGCGAGTTCGCGGTCGATAAGTCTCGAGAGTCGGGCGCATGCGCCCTCACGGCCAATTCGTTTCCCGACTGGCCGCTCTCGACTCGCAGGGCTTCGGGTCAGATCGTCGTCGTCGTTCGCTCTGCTCTCGTGTAATTGTCAGCGCCGTCTGTCGCGGAGTCGTTGGCCGTGGGGGGCTAACCTGCCTTATCCTCCTCGTCGTGCTTCAGTGGCAATTGACAATCCGGCGAATTTATTTGGTGATACTGCGGGCTTCAATGCGCAGGCACCTGTTGTGCCCATTACGAATGCAACTCCTCGGCCTCGGCAGCAGCTTACCTTGAGTTCGAAAGTTTCGATGAAATCAGGTGCGTATGGTAGTGGCGAGCTTCGTCGGTAGAAATTAGAAGGTGGGAGGGCTGGCGAGAATATCACCGAACGAGTGTTAATGCGTGGGTTGGGTAGGTTTTTTGTCACGGAGTCGGTGATATTCGTATTTTTGGCACTTGTGTGATGTGCCTTGTGATGACTTGCATGCTCGAGCCGGCGGTACTCGTCCCCATTGACGACTAATGTCCGATTTAACGAACACGGGCTCGTCAACATAACCTATATGATATCATGATTCTGTAAAATTATTCTCCCAAAGATTTCTTATCGATCTGTTTTTATTGAAGGTTCCGCTTGAACAAGATGTCGACTTCAGCAATTTTTATTTTGGACGTGAAGGGGAAAGTCCTGATTTCCAGAAACTATCGGGGAGACATAGAGGCAGGTGTTATAGAAAAGTTTATGCCACTTGTCATGGAGAGGGAGGAAGAGAGTAATCTTACTCCGATTATTCAAACGGCCGAGTGTACTTATGCTTACATAAAATATAATAATTTATACATTGTATCCACTACTAAAAAGAATGCCAATATATCGTTGGTATTTGTATTTCTGCATAAAGTAGTTCAAGTTATGCAGGAATATTTTAAGGAACTCGAGGAAGAGAGTATTAGGGATAATTTTGTTGTAATTTATGAACTCCTTGATGAATTACTCGACTTTGGATATCCGCAGACGACCGATAGTAAGATATTGCAGGAATATATAACGCAAGAGGGACACAAATTGGAAATTCAGCCTAGAATACCAATGGCAGTGACAAATGCAGTTTCTTGGAGATCGGAGGGTATAAAATATAGAAAGAACGAGGTGTTTTTAGATGTAATAGAGTCCGTCAATTTATTGGCAAACGCAAATGGAAATGTACTTAGCTCTGAAATTGTTGGGGCCATAAAAATGAGAGTGTATCTTTCTGGGATGCCGGAGCTTCGTTTGGGTTTGAACGACAAGGTATTGTTTGAGTCCACGGGTCGTGGGAAATCAAAGTCCGTCGAATTGGAAGATGTAAAGTTTCATCAGTGCGTGAGGCTCTCAAGATTCGAAAACGATCGAACTATATCGTTCATTCCTCCCGATGGGGAATTTGAATTGATGTCTTATCGTTTAAATACGCACGTCAAACCATTGATTTGGATCGAGTCGGTAATAGAGAGACACGCGCACAGTAGAGTGGAATATATGATAAAAGCGCGTTCTCAATTTAAAAGACGCTCCACCGCGAATAACGTTGAAATAGTCATTCCGGTGCCAAATGACGCGGATTCGCCAAAATTCAAAACTACCATTGGAAGTGTTAAATACTCTCCGGAACAAAGTGCAATTACATGGTCTATCAAATCTTTCCCCGGTGGTAAGGAGTATCTTATGAGGGCACATTTTGGTCTACCCTCCGTCGTTGGCGAAGATGTAGAAGGCAAACCGCCCATTCAAGTCAAGTTTGAAATACCCTACTTCACCACATCCGGCATTCAAGTGCGTTACTTAAAGATCATTGAGAAAAGTGGATACCAGGCGTTACCGTGGGTCAGATACATCACCCAGAACGGCGATTACCAATTGAGGACAAATTGAGTACTAAGTATAAAGATAAATTTCACAGGATTTGCTGTATCTTCAAATCTTAGAAAAGATTTTTCCAGGTGTAAGATATTACACGTGAATGTTTTCTTAAATAACTATCTAAAGCAGTGATAATGGTTTGGACATAAACAAGTGATATTTTGTTTGTAATTTATAAAGAATATTGTAAAATTGAATTTTTGCGAGGTTATTTTTATCGGTATTATTAGATTGAATTATTTTTAAAAAAAATTGTACACAGTTTACTAACTTTCTATTATTGTTAATGGTAATAAGTAAACTAGCCTAAAGTCAAAGTGGCAAGTGGACCAATCGACTAATAGTTTTTCGTTTTGTATATAATGAATCGCATTCCGTGAATAAAATAAACTCGAAATAGAGCTTTGATTAGAAGCCATATTCGTTATAGTATTAATATGGAAGAGAAGATAATTTTTGCGCTACGCTTAGCGAATAATCTTATTACTAATACAACTGGCGTAAAATATGTGAATGTATGAAAAAGAAAATAAATTTTAAATTAAGACAATGTTATTGTATGTATTTATTACCTGTCAATCAATTATTTATTCTAATATTACATTAAATTTATTCGTTTTTCAATTATTGACTTATTAATTTGTAAATAATGGTAATGTTAACAACAAGACGATGCTAAATCATAAGCTAAGTACGCATAAAATTGAAATTATTTCGAAAATTTGTTTATCGCACGTCGAGGTATAGCAAGGCAAGTTCTTTGCTTATTTCTACGACGAATTATCCATTTCTTTGTCACAAATGTCATTTATCGCACTTCAACTTTTGGCCAGTTAAATAAATTTGCCTATCGTTAATGTTAATATTACGTAGTAAGCAACGATTACTTTAATCGAATTGGAATAACAGCGTATTCAAAAAAATTGCACGAACCTTATGCAAATTAATGGCTAAACTGTTTGCTCGCGAGGCCTGATCTTTTGAATTTTCGAAAATAACGTTGTACGAATATAACCAAAGTCTCTACGAATAACGATAACTAAGGTTATTGCAATATTAATATTTTGAATAAGCCTCAATTGATTTATTACTAAAATGCTCATATTCAGCTTTCAGCTAATTTTTATAGCTTTAATCATTCACATGTCATTATTATTCATAAGTTATATGATTTATGATAAATTTTATGATTTGAGTAGGGCATATCTAATATTTGTATGAGAAACTCTTAGGGAAATAAAAATATTAATTAAGTCGTAACTAAAAATTTATGTATACATAATGATACATTACAAATTATTCATATCAATGTTGATAAGTAGACGCGATAAGTAATAATTACATGGACAATTATTATTATAGAATTGGAAATACTAATTGTTTATCTAATACTTGCGAAATGTAATACGTAAATTAATTATAGTATATTAGTTTTTTTTTTTTTTGTTTTTTTTTTTTGATAATCTGAAATTATATTTATCCAGTATAGAGATTAATTTACAATGTCCTCTCGTTCTATAATTTTTTCGACATTATAACTAATGAAAATGAAATTTTTTCCCTCAAGTTTTATGATTAAGTATGCTTATTTGTTAGAATTTAGTAGGAAATTTAATATAATATATGAAAAAATTGATAAAGTTGAAATCAATCATTTTAAATACGCCGTAATTGTTATAATACGTTATCATAGGACTATAAAAATGTTATTCATCTTTGTGTTGTCAGTCGACGTACATTCAGAACATCAAAAACTTTTTTCAGTTTATATAATGTCTGAACATGTAGAAAATACCAACATATGCTTACGATTATTTGAAAATGCTTTCTCAAAAACTTTATTCGAAAATATAAATAGTTATAGCAAATTTAGATTGTAATAGTAGCGGTTAGTAGACAATTTCCGTACATTCACGTATTTAGATATTTAGTTACTTATCGCCTTTCCATAATTGCACGCACCAATGTAAAAGATAAAAGAATACTAAGATAAGAGAAAGTAACTCAAAGTAAAGGAATCTGAACTTAGCGTCCAATCTAAGTAAAGTAAATGTTCATTGAAATTCATTTAATGATCAAGATTTAATATCTACGTTTAATACATTTAATGATATTAGAGCGAAGAAAAGGTATTATTATTACAAGGATACGATATTTTTCGTTTGCACATTAATTTTCGATACAGATTATCCACTTAAGAGATTCTTACTAAGCCTTCACCTAAGAGGTCTTGAAATATTTCGATCTTCACTCTTGCCGCGTAATGTATAATTATAAAAACACGTACAAAAAATGTTCAACATAATTGAAAATGCAATTGCTCTGCCTCCCAAACATATGGCGAATATAACTCTGAGATAATAGTAAAAAGAAACTTGACAAGGCGTTGTTATAACCGGAGAAATTTGGATGCGGAAGTTTCGCATGCGGAAGCTCGCAGTGAAAAGTGAGTAATGGGGTGCATCCGACAACTTCACAGAAGTTCGGGCTGCACTTCACACGTGCGCCAACTTTTCATAGATCACGAAACAGTTTTTATATCACCCGACTCAATCCATTTTACTCCTCTCTTGTCTCAATTCCTCACACTTCTCATAGTGAAACTTTCTTTCTCGTTGCTTTCCAAGCTACAGGAATTCACCTCGTTAGCTTACTAATTGGAGAACATTTGCAAGTAGTGGCGATTTCCATGCTATTTATATATGCTTCCTACTCTAGGATTTATTATTCGATTTCAGCCAATTATGAACCACTTGAAATTGAATTTCATAGTCATTCGAATTGGTTTTTATCGAGCTCCGTCTCTTTTTAATGCGCCAAGTAATTTTGCATTTACGCGTGAAATAAATAAAAGCTTTTATTTTAATCTACTTTTATTACAAATTACTTTCAAATTTAATTCAAACCAGCTGTTGCAAGCGATAGGTAAATGCAAGTCAATGATGGTAGGCAACCCTAGAAAGCATAATAATTTAGATATTTCTACTTATTGCCTGTAATTTTTATAATATTTCAATAAGTTTTTGATTATTATTGTCAAATTAGTGTACATAAAATAATAATTTAGCAATTTATATCTAATAATTGCTCGAAGAAACTTATATTATTCTATTCTTTAATACATATTAATAATTCTTAGAGTTTATAATTAATATTTTAACGCACGTTAATAATTGTAAATAATTATAAGTTAATTTAATTTTAACGTTTCGACGCAATTACTCTATAAATGATTGAATTAATATAGAAGGTACATATTAATTCATTACATTAATTATGAAAGACATCCTTAATGTACCAAAGTTATATAGAGCAAAATCAAAATTTTAATTACATTATTAAATATAATATTATAATGGAAGCGTATGTACATTTGTTAATCCATATTTTAAACTGAATATTGGTTTAAAACATTTGCCGTACATACTTTAATGTGAAATAATTAAACTTAAATTTCGTTGAATCATGAGCAGTCGTAGTTTAAGTAAATGAACAGATTCAAATTATCAGAGATAATATGGTTAGCATTTCCTTATATAATAAGCTCTTAGCTAGGATGGAACGAGCATTTACGCATTTACGCACATTGCATGGAGCGTTATTTTATTTTTTTTTTTTATCTTCAATCGTAACTTAGTCAATTTTTCTAATCTTCAGAAATGAAATATTTTTGTGTTATAGGGATTATCGACATATCGAATTATATTACGTTACTACATACAGGTCAATACCCGCGTTCATGTCTCACGCACACACGTATAATGTTTATTTCAATAATATAAGTAAAAATTAATCATAGTTTGAACATCGATTTAAAAATGTAAAATCAATCTGCTGAAATCGTAATGGCCAATGCATTTATTACTATTATAATGACAATTAATTTGTTTATTCCATTGTAGTATATTGCAAGGTGTCTAATTTTATATTTACAATAAAATTCAATTTTTATGTTTGAATTCACATTGTTATGACATATTACATACCAAGTTTTAGTTTAAAATATTTAAATAGCATTAAAAACAATCGATATTACATTGGAAATAACTTTTAAGTAAGTCAACAAATACAAATTTCCGTCATGTTTCGCACTAATAAGTTGGTAAAGCTGAATTATCATTTAGTTCGATTCACCCACGCGACCCTACAATAAGCAAATCCTATATATTATTTTGATCTCCCATCGTTCTCAACTGGTCCATGAATTCAATAGTAAATATCTGATCAAAAATAAATCTGTTCTACAATAATGCAAATATTGACAAATACCAACCAATAAGTATATCCTTGGATGTAACAAGGGCCTGTACAAAAGCATCGCAGCCAGCACTGCTGTAAGAGAATGAAAGAAAAAAAAATATATACATATATATATATATATATGTATATATTGCTTTTACAAATTAGGAAGATGATATTGAATTTGTAAAGCATAATATCCTAATGTAATACCTACTTTATATTCATGACGTCTGTTACGTATATTTTACCGTTCTCGCGAATTTCACATAAAGTCATTGATTAATAATTTAAAGTCTTTTCATCCATTAGAGATGACTAAACATTGCGAAACAATAAAAATTCATGAGCAAGCTCTTATCTTAGAAATTATACCGTACATAATCGACGTTACGAATGTTCGTCATCGGTTGTGTACAATTTGCCTTCTTATGCAAGAAAGTCTAGTTGATTCTGGAAGTGCTTATTTAACAATATTCCATCGATTATTTACGATGGTAAGACGCACTGATCTATAAAAACGGATTCCTGGCCCCAACTAATAGGAAACACGTAAGTTAATAATAATCATAATGAAAAATCTCTGCTCATCCGGTCGAGTTTCAGGGGGTAGGGGAGTGAGTTTCTATCTAGCCGCCGGCGAGCAGTGAAATTGCGCTTTGAGTCTCTCGTCACTGGGTCACGTTATATAAATCAATGGAAATAATGCGCGGAGGAAAGTGGGGATCGATACATCGTCGATGTGCACGGAGTTCGGGTTGAGATACAGGCGTCGCCGCTGTGACAAATGAGCCGACATGGAATCCAGCCGACGCGACAGCAGCTCCGTGAAAACATTTTAATGACAATGCGAGAGTCGCAGCGGAGGAAGAGATCACCGAGAGCCGCGTTCCATCGCTTTTAATTTTACCAGTCGCGCGCCCTTTCGCGAGTCCTGAATCAAGAGTCGATAAATCAAGCGCGATTCATCGTGCGCTAAGCTCCTGCTTTTCCTTTTATTTCCCAACACGAGAAATCCCATAATTTAGTTGGCGTTTGATGGCGGCCAGATTTCGCGTGCGCCCTGTGGCCTCCATGAAAGAAACAAGTGCCTCCGAGGTCCGAGATACACCGAGGGAAGAAATAGTCAAGGGGTGAGATGAGAGCGCTTCGAGGAGATTCAGGGATGTACGTGAAAATAAGAGGGGAGGGGGGATGGGATGGGGGGGGGGTATTTACGAGATTTTGAGATTACGTATCACTTGGTGGATAAAATTCCTATTGCACGTACGCTTAGTTTATACGAGCACAACAATTTGCCTCGAGCCAAATGCAATCTTGAGAAATGAAAATAATGTGAAAGGTCGAAGTATATTAATGTCGTTGCTTTGCCATATCAGTCCAAATTGAATAAATTAAATCATCAAACACACTTTGTAATTATTTTAACGACTATTTAATACGATATCAGAGCTCTTGCACATGCGATTGAAATATTTTAAATTAAAACGAAAAAATGAAAAGAAATAACACACTCTAATGTGCTAATTATATGAATAAATTACTTTGCTAATTAAATGAAAAGAAATTTAACGAGATCTTAACAAAAAAAAAATCTGAAAAACTGCTTATTCTGTAATCTGAATGGCTAATCCATTTTATAATTAATGCAATTTTCATTGGTACATTACAAAATTAAAGAGGGAGATATATATATATATATATATATATTATGGAGTTGAATATATTGTCTCATAGATAAAGTTATCAGGGAGAAAAAGCACAGAATCCCGAGAGAAATGCTTGAAAGCAGCTAGAGTTGCAGTAAAGAGGCGAGTGCAAAGAACTGTAAAAAGAACGAAGGGAGTTATAAAGTGGGGAGTGTTAGTTCGGTGGTCAAGGTCCGTCGTGACCGTGTTTTACGTTCTTTTTACATTACGAATTCCAATGGGGCCACTCATTCTGACAGTCCCAAATCCCAAATTGAATAATTTCGGTGCTGGATAATTCCGTGGAGCGAAGCATACCGATCGTCTATGCTCATCTTGGCGAATGCAGGACCGCGATATTATGGTGTAATTTTCAAATCCACTGGGTGGATTTTTTGCAGCTATCCGACGCGTTTAAGAAGCGTCAAGGGAGCGGGGATTTATGCGATTGAATTCGCTAATCGAATGCCCGCGGATTAATAGGATAAATATATGTTTTTCGCGAAGCGTTCACATATGTATGGAAACGCAGATTTATACGTGATATTTCGGTACGAATTGACGAGAATTTCCTATGCGATGCCACAGTGCCTTTGAGATTTTACGAGAATAAAGTTTCTAAAGATTCGATATGCATCTCGTCTACGTATTTTCGTGATACATTTAAGTGAAAAATAGAAAATACATAGAGTGTTACGAATTTGTAATATTGTGATGAACGTGACGAAGCGCAAATTGAAAGTTATTATTCTTTGTTTCATACGAGGATACTTTCAGTAATGCAATACATCAGAATTAAAATAATAATTTAAATAAACTTGTAATATTCATTTACACGAATAAATAAAGAAATTGAGAGAAAGAGAGAGAGAGAGAGAGCATTGCATCGATACAATCATTACTGAGTGAATACGAAATAAATAATATCAAAGGCCTCAAAGGATTAAGATTCGAATTGACAGAAAAAATGGATTACTATTCCAGCTCACTTTATGAATAGCTATTTCTCTATTCTCGCTCTCTCTCTCTCTCTCTCTCTCTCTCTCTCTATATATATATATATATATATCTGTTTCACTGTCCGTAGATACATAAAAAAGCGGTTGAAACTCATAATTCGATTCGAAAATAATCCAATGGGTCGGTTCATTCTTCTCTAGGGCGTAAAGCCCGAAGCCTGCAATTGTATCGCCCGATTATTTATTTTAGGCTCCTTTTTCTCGGCCCGACGTTTTTACGCTTTTTTACTTTTCTCATTTTTTCTTCCTCTCTTCATTTCCTACTTTCTCTGTATCTTCGCGTAATTAAAACGTCGGACGAAACAATATCTCCGCTCCTGAAGGGGAGGAACGAATAGAGAATTGTTGTAGTGGCCTGGGTGATTTCGAAAGCGATTCAACGTTAAATTTACAAAATATTCAGGGGGTCGAGTGCTCGAAGCATCCGATAATCATACAGCGACTCTTCTTGTGTTTTCGTTGTTCCTCTGTTTATACATAATAGACAATAGCGGCATTGTTAAAGTAAAAAAGTAGTCGCTTCGCTCATGTTAGAAGAAAGATAAAGTTTTTACAGAACGATTAAGCATTGTCATTGGGTAAAATTTTTTAAAAAATCATCACAACTTTTTCTACCAAATTACTTTGTACTTTATTATAGCTCAACTGGCATTATTTTCAGCTATGATGATGAAAAGAAGGAGTTTTCTTGACAATTTGTTTTATTAATTGTGAGTACAATTATTAAATTTTTTCAAGCTACCTTATGAAGCGATAGAGAATTATGGTGTTTGAAACTCACAGGCATAGAATTTAAATAATTTTCAACATTAAATATAATTTAATAATAAATTTTGTGTATTTATTTATGTGATTGGTATTATAGATTTTGAAAATGATTAATATTGAAATTCAATCTCTTTGCAAAAAATAAAAATCAAATAAAATTCAGAATGTAAAATTTGTTTTTAAAATTTCGACAATATTTTCTACAAATAATAGTTTAAGCTTTACGTTGTAAAAAAAAATTTTTAAAGCATTGTTTTTACAGCTTCGGTAAATATTAATTACATAGATTTTATATTAATCCCATATTAATAGATACAAATTATATAAATAAAAAAAAAAACATGCATCTTATTCATAGTAATAAATGGTAGAGAAACCGTCGAACAGTACTTTGAAAATCTTTAATATAATAAAATATTTAATATGTTCAGTAACTATAAAGCTACGACATTAGAGATATTGATTTCACGTAACAAAGTGTGATTTACTATGAGTTAAAGCAAAGAAATAAATATAGTGTTAATGTCAATTATGTACAATTCCTTGGATTTTCAATTTATAATTCAGATGTACTGAGACAATAATGTAAAATGTAAATTTAAAATAATTTATCATACACATAATATTTAATTTTGTAATGACTTTTGTGCTTTTGCGACTTGTAAATTCTTTTTCACGCTACATTCTGAATTTTTACCTATCCTTCGGATTTGTTAATTGAGAATTATTCTATGGTTATTATAACCTGTTGAAAATTCGTATACTTTCTATCTTTATTCAGTTACTGCAACAAGTCGAATATCAGTGTTACTCTCTTGCTCGTGAAAACAGGACGTTAAATATTATAGGCATATGAATATCATTTAAAACTTATATACATAAAACTATTGATTTACTTAATGATACTTAAATTTTATGTAACCATTTGATCAGATTACTTATTATGTATTATGCTATCGCGATATTTCCTAGTATTGCTATATTAGCAGAGGGGCATTCAAGATTCGAATTTATTCGCCTCTCTCTCTCTCTCTCCCTCTCTCTCTCTCTCTCTCTCTCTAGTCAAAATAAATGAGAAATTGGTGAAATTAAAGCACAATAATTTTATTTCATACTATAAACTTATTTAGTAGCATTATGTACGAGTACGAGTATATTCCATCGAATATTTAATCATAAATTCACATGGATATTTCTTGAGTAAGGCACAGGTCGTTAGATGTTGTTATAAATATCGTTTTGCGTATCGCCCGCGGGTACTGTCGATAACAACTCAAAGCTCCTCCCTCAAATTCTACCTCTTACTTACGTCCTCTACGACTTCCCTGTAGAACAATGAATTTCACTCGTAGCTAGATCTTGATGGGAAGGGACCACCTTAAGGAGAATGGAAAAGAGAGGAGGATAAGGTAGAAAAGCTTATTTGAGAGAAAAATGAATAGAAAGCGAGAAGAGATAAGTAAAGTAGATAAAATAATACCTGTAAGTGCTTTGTCGCGCGCACACGCACACGCGGACAAACGACAACGATGACAATAAACGATCGATCTCCGTTGTAGCAGAATCCAAAGTGTTCGGCAGCGGGAGCGCGAATGGAGCAAATATGCTCGGACGCGTTTAGACATAAATCAAAAAGACTTATGTTTTCAGTACGCTTCTCGAGGAAGAGGGAGAGAGAGAGAGAGAGAGAGAGAGAGAGAGAGAGAGAGAGAGATAGAGAGAGAGAGAGAGATAGAGAGAGAGAGAGAGGCGAAGAAAAGGCGGAGAGACTACTATGCCCAAGAAAATTATCAGCCAACATTAAGCTCTCGGGGAGACGTCTTTCTCGCGGAACATCCTCAAGGAAAATAAGTCTCTTGGATGGCGAGCTCTGATTCCTCCCAAGCCTTGCTCCCTAAAAGCGTCGACGGAAGCCAAAACTTTAGTTCTCGCATGCCTGACTATAATTGGGAGCGTGAATTTCGTTTCTTCCCAACTTTCCCATCGCCACAAGTACCTTCACATTATATCTTCCATTACTGGACGCGCACATTCTGTCTGATCTACACTTTTGTGCTTTCGATTAAAAGTCAGGAGTAAATATTTATTTTTCGTACGAACATGCACGTTGAAATAGGCTGCAATTATGTACTTCGAGCGCTCTCGCTGGCATTGTACACTATGTATATACCGACATTTTTATTATTCTTCCGATTAATATAGTTGTATTCTATTTTTAAAGGAATAGAGGATTAAAATGCGTCTTGGAAGGGTGATGATGATGATAAGATATACGTGAGAAGTGGAAGGGAAATGATGGCATGATAATGAGAGAATGTGATGACGCCTGTGCGGATAGGGGGTGGGGTAGGGAATAGGGGCGAGGTAACGGAAAATCAAGGAGACGGGACGGAAGATCGCGGGGTGTTTTCGATTTAAGTTTATCAGGCTGATCGAGCGTGAATGAGAGACACTTTACGCAGCCCCGTGACCCTTCGGACATTATGCAACGGTAATTGCGGGGTACGCGATATGCGAGCACGCGGTGCTCTTCCCCTGGTTCGAGACGCCCAATGGAGTCGCGGGTAAAGCAATAGTTTCGGCAATATGCCACCGACTGACTCGACGGGATATTCTCGGACATCCTTTGCCGGGATCGGGATCAGCTCCCATTGCACGTTGCACATGTTGTATCCTAATAATTGTCTAGTCACGTCTATTTAGTGAATAATTAAACTTTTTATAATTACGCATAGTTGATTTATAATTATTATAATTTAATTATCAAACTTGTTTACAATTTTAATAATAGTCGATTTATAAATTATACTAAAATTTTCACGAATATCGTTAATTATATCTGATTTCGTACACGTGAAAGACTTTGTAGGTTTTGCCCCACTGTATAATGAAAAACGAAGTTGACGAATCACTAGGTACAACGCCTCGGAACAATCCCGGATCGGGATCAGCACCCATTCAATACTACTAATAATTTGATAATATACACCAACTATATAATATTTTGCTCAAACCTATTCGTTTCAATGAAATATTATATTTGGATAAAATATAATTTCGTAACTTTTCGACATTGACTTTACGTAACTTTTATATTTATAGTATTTATAAATAAAGTGTTTATTAAAGTAAAGTAACTTATATTTAGAGCACCGCGTAAATAATATGATATCGAAAGTGGAATATTGGTAAATTAGTAACTTATTTGAAAGAGATTTTCATTTGCTTGAAAAATTGTTTGAGTATTATTTTGATTACATTTCGATGTACCGTGAATAGATTTTTTAAAATATTTCTAATGAATTATCAAGTTGAAATGTATGCACGAAGCATTAAATAGTAATATCGAATGTTCTTCTAAGTACGAGCGTGTTTTTATCGTATTAATGGATCGTTAATAACGCACTTATAAATTGCAATAACAATTAGAAATACGAATTGTATTAAATTTTTAATAGTGCAAGCGAAAGAATCTTTACCATTGCCCCTTAAGGATAAATATAGCTATTTTACAATCAATAAAGAAGAAAATCGGTTCAATCGTCGCACAATTTAATCAATTTATAATTTCAATTCAACAAGTGTCGATCGCGTAAAAGAGCTTCACAGTGCTCCAATAATAGTGATCGATACTTTGATCAATTGACAATGTAAAGGACATCGATTTAGTGAGAATGTAAGATGGAAGGCGTTCGAAGGTGTTCGATAACCCAATTCTCTGACCTTTATCATGAGTGAAAAGACGGAAAAAAATTCGCTCTACGTGCCACCGCTGCCTCGAAAGTCGGAAAATCCATGGTGCCATGGAAGTCCATCCATGGACTTCTCACGCGTTAGAGATAGGCGATTAGAGGTAAGTGGGTCGTTTCGTATCTGCCAAGCGTTCGTTGTTTACGCGTAAACGCTTGACTAACGTCGCCTTCCGCCGGACGTGACATACTCAATGCAGAAGCCCAGCCACGAGGCGGCTCGCGTTCACGTTCACGGACTCATATTTATAAGCTTGTGCGCGTGTCCATGGACTGCGTAATGGGCTAATGATTTACGAGGTCGAGCGCGCAGTACGGAGATGACGCCGCTAATCAATGGGACGGTTTCGTGCTTTTATGTTTGACGAGTCGAGATTGACGAGCTTGACGAGCTTAACCCGCTCTCGCGCGTGAATTTTATTTCACCAACTATCCCCGCACTGCACAAGGTCCTTTCACATTATGGAAGAATGGACTCGGATATTTGTATTATCGTTCAAGAACTGCGTCGTTGCTCGTTGTTTAGCGGGCGCTAGAAAATTTCAGCGATGTGTAAATGAAAGCATTATTAGATGTATTGATTAATTTAGGAATGAATGGATCAGCGCTCGGAATCGCAAATGCTCGTGTGCTTTGATTATATGCAATTCCTCTTTAATAATTGTATCAAGTGCTTTCGATTTTCACACACTGAGTCGACTATTTCATAAACTCATTATTCCAATTATTACAATGCCAATTCTCGTTGTTTCCTTTCCTTTATACTTAACGATTAATGTTTCGTTAAGCATCTTTATTAGATGCGTGTGCCATTCGCAAGTGACACAAATGAAAGAAGATAAAATGACGTACTTTTCATTCCCGAATAATATAAAAGTACACTAGGTGCTTTGCTATGATTTTTGATGCGAGGAAAACTTACCTCTGCCGTAAGTAGTCTTGCAAACGAAATGTTACGAAAAGTCCTCCTCAATGCTGATTGGACTCTTAAGGTTAACTGAAAAAATTATTTACGTCGTCAGATAGGATAGAATATTATTAGCTTGCAAAATGTTTATAAAGCATTAGATTAGCAATGATATTTTACGTAAATGAGATTTATTATATAACGCGATAGAAAATTATAATTTCATAATATTGTTTGATCTATACGGATGTAGAGTATCCACGTAGGTCACTAAAACCAATTATTACTTAAGCATATATATTTTATATGAAATATATTGAAATTATAAATAAAAAGTGTTGGAATAACTCCGTGTGTACGCGTGCGTTCCTCTGCATGTGAATCTACATATTTATGTACATTGAAATGTTAATGAGCTTAATCAAAATGAAATGTCGGTAAAAAAGAGTCCTGATAAATTTGTGCTTTTTATTTTTGTATCCGTAATTTATTATTGTATGCGTAAATTATTTAATAATATATTCGACGTGCGAAATTAATTGGATATAAATTAGAAAATTTGAGGAAACGTGGAATAACAATGCGTTCGAATTATATACGCTTATTGGCGCGCAAATACTGCCTGAGTACGATATTGTCATTGGATAATAAAAATAAGTTGAGAGATGAAGTGGGGAATTGAAGGACACACTGCGGAAACTGCGACAGATGGAAAGGACTCTGATCGCACGTATCTGGCAATGTCTGTCGCACATTTTGCCAATATTGGTTGCAAATGCTCGGCCCCCGTCTGATGCAATAGACTGAGCTTGTAATTTCTTTTCAGATGACTAAAAGTTTGCAGAATAGCTGTCACATTTGTTGCAATACTGCTTATTTTTATTTCCATTACCTAGTTGAGTTTCAATATTCCTATATTTTTCATTCGCCAAAGCATAGTTATTACGCACACAATTTTTTCTTATACTTTTCACAGGCATTCCTTTTTTCCCTTTCAGTTATTTATTCATACGTTGGACAAAGCTGTTGATCGAATTTAGTTTTAGCACGTTTACAACAGGACAGCATAATAGAGATTCATTATTTTTTTCTTTCCTACTTTTCGCATTCAATTATTTATCAACATTAATTACAATGTGATGCACCTTTCCTGTTCCTCAGTCATTTACACCATCGCCTATTCAAATATTTTATCAAACGATCAGTAAATATCTGTGATTAATTAAATATACCGATTTTTTGTGTATATCTATTTCATACTTATTTTAGTGCTTCGTACCCGACCTCATCTAACTCATGCCAAAAAATCTCTAGCAAATTTTTATTTATACCATGTAAATATTACATTATTTTATTGACTTTTCAGAAGTTATTTATTAAATTTAACATTATTTTGATCTTATTTCATTTATTATATATACATGGATATTAGTCCTGAGCTTAATAAAAATATTAAATTAAAATTCATATCATTAAATAATTTCAAAGCGATATTTAAAGAGTATTTATATTTTCATTCCATGTTATGTTTCATCAGACTTCTGTCTTCTATGCATTTAATTATTGTGAAATAGAAACTAATCAATAATAAGTAAGTAGGATGAATAGTAAATATTATAATATTCGGTATGTATAATTGCTCTTGTGCTTATGTATTTATTAAATTTATTAATTAAACATTAAAGAATTAAACCATCGGTAATGAGTGTTTATATATATATATATTAGTTTTTTAATTTTAAAGTTACGTTGACATTTAGTATTCGTTTAAAGAGTTTAGAAAAAAACTGTCTATGAAATGCTGAATTTATCATAAATGAATGTAATTCGATTGGAATGTTGCTTAAATATAAATTTACTTGCTCCTTTGAAGATTATAAAATTCAGAATGAGAGCAGAAATTTCACTAGTTAGTAGTCAGTTTTGTAATAATATTCATTTAAGAAAGTCTCATCAATGCATCATGAAAGCTAAATAAATGTTTATTCGCACTCAGACATTTCTATTATAATGACAGATACCGAGAGACTTTCTTCTATAATTTCTCCCATAATTATTCAATCATAACAAGATATTATTATTTAAAAACTTAATGCTATTTATTTTTAAGTGATTCTGTTTAAAACTACTTTGTATTTAATTTCAATGTATTTAATTAAATTAATCGATAGTATTAGTATTTGTTCCATTTACGTATTCTCATTTATCAAGTTCAATTTATGTATAAATGTTAGCAAAAATAAGCAAATAAATTGATTGAGATGACCCTTTAATCGATATACGAATGATTAAAAAATTTTATACTTAAAATTTTAATCTTGAACATTTTATTAAATCAATGTTTGTCAATGACGCTCGTTTGAACAATGTTTTTTAAGGTATAAACAATATAAGTATGTATTTGTCGCTCAAAACAGAAAATCCATAGCTTCCAATGATTTTATATTTATTTCTTCGGTTTTCGATTATACTAGAACACATGTGATGACAAACATAGGAAACCAGTAATTTCTATACAGACGCGCGCGCATATACCCGTAAACACACCCACACGCGCACACACGTAGAAAAAAATGAAGCAGGTAAAAGAACAATGCGAAATAAAAAAATAACAAGAGAAAGGTTGTAACAGAGACAGAGAGAATGAGAGAGAGAGAGAGAGAGAGAGAGAGAGAGCGAGTGAGGTACAAAGTACGAGAACATAAATGAAAGAGAGGAAAGGAAATATCGAAAGGCATCGACGTCGTTAACGTTCAGGGAAACATAAGTCAACTGTAACAATTTTAAATTACGTTTATACTACTTGCTTCCCCCATCGATAATTTCGTTTCCTTGTTTCGCATTTTTTTTTTCTATCGTGCGATTTTTCGGCAACAAGCAGCGAGTGGGTCGATACTTCTTCTTATTTCTAATAAAGTCACTCATATATCGCTCGTAACGAACAAGTCTAGGCGCGAGCATTCACACACGCGGCTCTGCGTGCCCATATATCTATCGGATTTTACCGAATGCGATGTACGAATGGAGCGGAAATGAAAGAAGACCAATACGAGTTAACGTCGCGCTCCCGTCACTACGACAAACACCAACGAAACATGACTTCTCCATGTATGGGGAAATAAAAGGGAAGCGGAAAAAGGCGAACTTTTGTGTATGCCTACGGTGCGGATATGATTGTTAACCGGACGCGGGGGAAATTTTTAGTCTGATTGAAGCTGCCTTGACGTATGAATCAGGCGACGCGAAGTTTGTCACGCTACTCGTTATCAGACAAACCAAACTCGTTATAAATCATTAAAGAGTAGCGAAATCATTGTTTGCTTAAGCCAATTTTTTTTTATTTGTCTTCATTTTTGCTCGTTACTATTATTGCTAATTTGTTAAAATTTGTGAAAAGTTGGTGCATTTACAATAAGGAAAGTAAGGAAAGAGCCATCAATTAATCTACCAAGTTATGGATTTGCGAGAAAAATCTATTGTGTAAGAAATTCAGCCAGTCATGCGATTAACGTAAATCTTGTTATATTATACGATATTGGATACGATATAATGCCGGATATTTATCAACGGGCTGCTCCATCTTTCCAACTTCATTTCATCGTCATGGTTACTCTTACGGTTGCAAAATGAAACTCGTCGCACAGTCATTTCACAACTTTCTGCCACGCCTGGGAAAGAACATAGAGCTTCCTTTTGCTCTAGGCACATAGGCGTTAAAAAAGAATTCAAAAATAAAAATGAAATGAAAAAAAAGGAGAAAAAAAATGAAAATGGAAAAAAGAAAATATAATTGAGGAACAGAGGTGGAAGGGAGACGGAGAATGGGCATCGAATGGAGAGTAAAGGAATGAAAGAATGGGAAGAGTGAGGTGAAAAACTCGTGGAACGCGAGAGGAAGCAATTTCAGACAGAGAACGAGGCGAGCCGACAAATGCGAAGGCAAAATGCTATATATAGATATACGGTAGTTATGATTTTGTTGAGGTGGTGTGGGGTGGGTGGGGATGGGGGGGGGGGAGTTCAGTGGTAACAGTTCGCGTTGGGCGGTAGCTAGTAAAGTTGTCTATCCCTTCAACGGCTGTCGCTCGCTCCTTCAACGCCGAGGAGGACTTTGTGCTCTCGACTCGACTCCTCGTCTCATTGTCAGCCCTGAAATTTAAAGTCTTAGACAAGGATGCTGACGACGGCGACAAGTTTCGACTGAAGCACGCGAAAATAGCCAATCGGAAGGGGATGGGGTGCGGCACTTGTCAAATTGCTGATACGGAGTCGCGCGATGAGTTCCGCATTAAGAAAGTTTCATGCTGTTTTCGTGAAAGTGGATGAGATCGGTATATTCCTTTTGTCACTTGTTTCCTTTTCTACCAGAATTTATTGATCTTTTGAAGAATAAATTTAAGTAGTTTAGCTTTTTGCGACAGAGTTCTCTCTGTTCATTTTGTTCGAGTCGCGTAAGATTTCTATTAATAGTAGAGTTATATTTGTTTGCCTTTGACGTGCCGAAAGTAGTGATGAATAATACGTAAAGTATGTTTTGCCAGTATTAGTCGTTACGTTGTTGTTTAACCACGATTTTGTGATTAAACATTCTACGGACTAAAAAGTAATATATGCGCACTAAAAAGAAATATATATATATATATATATATATATATATATATATATATATATATATATATATATATATATAGAATTAGAATAAAATATATTTATCATTTTTTCTTAAAAATACAGTATTTTTTAACGCATACAGACATATATACTTGTAAGTATATGTCTATATATAAAAATGCATATATATATATATATATATATATATATATATATATATAGACGAAAGTATTTTAGTACGAGAGAAACGATTTCGAGGAAAATGAAACAATTTAATCTTATAAATTTTTTATCATCGCTATTTATCTATATGGAAGGAACTGACCATTGGAAAGTAAAGTGAGGTTTTCCGTTTAAAAAATTTTAATTACAGCTGAAGCGAAACTTTTTTCAACGTCAGAGTTGAAGTGGAAAAAACATAACTCTAATCAAGTAGTAGAAACTAAAAAGTAAAGTTAGAAGGGGTGATCGAGTTAAATAAAGCAGATAATGACATCATACTGTTTGAAGAAGAGGTGCATTTAAATATTCTCAAATTTAAATGAACTATCGCTCGTGCAAGATCCGGATTAATTCCTTCGGAATAAAAGAATGGACAAATTGCCCCGATTAAGCGAAACTGAGGTATTCGCTTAAAAATTTCTTTCTGGCTAAAATAGTGAGAAAAAAGTCAACTGCGAGTCGGAACGACGATCTCTTTTAAAATAAGAATCGCTTGAAATTAAGCGTCTGGATGTAAGGAAAGTAAGGCGATTAGAGGGAAGGGGACATAGTAAAATGAAATTCTTTCCGTTTCCTAGAGGTTTCCCAGAGAAATGTTCGACCGAGATAAGAAAAACGTAACTCTTCTCCCTTCGCGTATTCTCATCCGCGTTTATAAACACAAAGAAATATGGAGTTATACGTTCAAGTACGAGGTCAAGTAGTGATGGACGAAGGGCCGGGCCGGGTCGGGCCGGGTTTGTGTGTATGGGGGGGGGGAGGAGAGTAAAACTAACAAGTCAAGCAGCACGTCGACTGCGGAAGACTGCGGTGAGAGGTCAGAAGAAAAGTTGAGAGATAAAGTCGTCGTCGTCGTCGTAGCGAGATGTCGACGACTTTATCCATTATGCTAAAGAGCTTTTCATTATGAAGGTTCGAGCCCTTAGCGAAGCGGTAGTAAAGCAGTTATAGTTAGATGGTGGATGACTTCGCGGATTCGCGCTCACTTGTCCGATGGCGGACGCTAGCGGCGCGTATTTTACTTGCCGTGCCAAGGATGTGCCTCGCATATATATTGAGCGGCATCGAGTGCAGTGAGATATGGAGGTAAAAGATCAAGCGCTTGGAAGCGCTGGAAAGGAACTTGAAGCTTTGGCATACGATTTTGGATATCGTCGTTGCTGAAGTGGAGGTGATCAATTTGAACTCTCCAATGATAGAAGGGAAGTCAGCGTGTTTGGTTTCAGCATCCTCGTCCGATAGATTTTGCATATGGCCAAGGACAATTAATAATTGATCCAATGGGTTAATGAATCGTGAAAGTTATGCCACCTTATTTACGTAGTCGCTCTTGGAGCGGTCAGGAGTTGCCGCTCGTTAAGAGTTTGAAGAATACGGAGGCGTGTTTTTCAAAATTTGCATTTGTTGCAATTCTCCTGAAGCTGTGATTTATGATTCAGATATGGGAAGAGAGAAGAAGGGAGAGAGAGATAGATAGATAGATAGATAGATAGATAGATAGAGAGAGAGAGAGAGAGAGAGAGAGAAGAGTGAGCTTTTATTTGGATCTTGTCGAAAAGCGCCGAGAGATTTTCAGGAACACATGAAAAACTACTTTTTAAATCGACCATTATGTGGTTATTGCATTATTGCAGATAGACATGCAAAAATTTACTGTTTTTTGTTTTTTTTTTGTTTTTGTTAGGTTGTATTTGGAATTATTATGGAATGGTTATGGCAGCTCAATATGGATATTACATTTACACAGTTGTTTTTTTAATAACTTTTTTTTGTTTATATTTACTGCTGCGGTCGTCGACAACGGCCTGTCAACGCAGAAGCTCATTTATAACGAAATAATTTCATAATGATTTCATATGTCCGTTCAGATGATAATTGCCCTTAATTTTATAATTTAATTGAAGAAACTCGAATGCATAATATAATGCATTAAAAGCAAAGTAAATTAGCGACTGGAACGTGCTAGGGAAAAAAAATTTTTTTTCTAAAGTTAAATAAGTCAATCCCCCTTATTAATTCAACGTGAATGGATGCAAAATGTATTCATAAATGAAAAGTAATTTCACACGAATTTAGTTGCGAAAATGCATATATTCGTTGAGAATAATATATATCTACATATACGTATATATAGCTTAACTATGAGCATTTACATATGAAACTATTACCTCGCGTTTTTAAGAAAAATTTAATGTACCATAATTTACAAAATTAGAATTAAAGAAAGAGGAAAGTCGGGTCGAAGAAATGAGCGAAATTACTTTAGCGTGCAAATAGGAAACAATTTGTGCGTTGTTATGAGAAATTACCTCAAAATATGGTAATTCATTAATTGAGCTTACTGCTTACTCGCATTCAGACATTATCGCGATGGATTGAGCGCTTTGTCGATTAGGCAGTCGCCTTTCATCGTTTCGTTTAAGGTTTCAAAACACGAAATGTGTAGTCCGTAAATAAATTGTTTGTATAAATTATAGCGATGACTGACTGATTAATCAACGATATACAATGGCTATGTGCGTATGTGTGACGCTTGTCGAGCCTCGATGCATATGGACAGTTAGGAAACGCCTTTGCAAGCAGGAGTAAGACTAACAATATATTAATAATATTCAAATTATATTAGGGACTAATAACAATTACCTTAGAGGAGAAAATTTTTTAATGTGGAAATATTGCGAATAAAGTCTAATAACCCGGGCAATTGACATTTTTTATCGACGTAGGAGATTTTGTCGACACAAGTGCTTTTCTAAAAACTTTGATCGCAGTAGTCAAGTCGTTATAAGAAATTTTCAACTTCTTCACATGAAATCTTTATTCATATACCATCACATTACACAATGAAAATATTTTCAACATATTATATAAACTTCTAAATATTACGTAAGTGTATTATTCAAAAAGTGCATAATTTATTACAATATAATGCAACGAATAGAAATGATATCATTAATTATTTAATATTAATATTATTATATTATTAATTAATATTGCTTTTACATATAAATAAGAATTTGATTGTAAAAATATTATCACAACTATTATATCTTTGCAATCTACTGTTGGACAAACAATATGATTTACTTTTCTCTACTTGAATAAAACTTCTCGCGTCATTTGCTCACAATTCAATTGTTACATTGTCAATATTATTATATTATATAAAATTGATCACATTAAAGTATTTTGCCTTACAAGATCTTATGATAGGTACAATAGAAAGTAAATAAATAAACAGATTGAAAAGTGTATGGTATCACTTGAATATAAATTAATTAACCAATACATTATTTATATTATTATTTATTTATATTACCGAACTTAGCTAGATATAATGTATATACCATATATAATATATTAATGATTAAATATATATTTTTCTCTGTGATATCGTAGGATAATAAAAATTATAAATATTTCATCTGAATAAATGTTATTGAGACATTATTTATTTGTTTATTTATTTTTTTTATTTAAAAATAAAGCAGATCAATAGTTTCAGCTTTAAAAAAAAAAAAGATGGAACTTAGAAACTAAAAATATATGCATTTTGTAGATTTCAAGTAGATGAACATTTCTTAGCGATGAAAAGACAATATTATTAAAAGTATTCATGAATTATTTCGATATGGTCAATTATTTTGTTTAATAATCACTAATTAATAATTTTATATAGAAATTGAAATTAATTGCCCATTGGATTATTGTGATGTGCACATGTCCAAACATTAATTAACTTATTAGATTCCTTTTGCTTTTCTGTACATATCTTAGATTTATGGTAATCCTAAAAATACTGTATAAATTGATTTATATATTTTAAAAGTAAGACTATATTATAAAGAAACGGAAAATTTTATAAAACTTAGTTTCAAGTTTAAAGTCCATTTTATAAATAGAATGAATAATCCATATAATACAATAATATTTAATTTGTGAAAAAAAAAATTTTTTTTTCGTATTTTATAAAAGAAACATATATATATGTATATATATTTATTTATCTATTTTTGCATAAATTGAAATTTTTGAAAGCTACGACAATGGATCATACATTATGCATTAAGAATAACAGAGATAGTAGAAATAATGTAGGAACAACTGAAATATACAGTAAGCGTAACAGAGATTATTTATAGTGTCCCGTTAATGTCCGCTAATTCATCTTGTAATTTTCAATCACTGTAATCGACGACAACATTCATCAATTATGTCTCAAAATTAAAATCGACAACTTCATTGCTGCTTTCTAACTCTATTCAAGCACATCTCTCGATTTGCCATTCGTGTCGCCCTCCGTAAAAGCAATTCAAATATTCTTGCTGCATCTTGTTTGCTTCCCAAGTAAAGCAATAACACTACAATAACTCAACAAGGAATTTTACTTTCGATTATTGATGAGTAAGTAAGAGTATGAATGTAACTTCTCTTATCTAATTCGATATTGTCAATGGGCAAGTTAATCCAGAGATGAATGGCTCTCAATCTCATCAAATTTTTGTGTTTGTAATATCATTTAATTCCATTTGCTCGTTAAACTTTTGTAGTGAAGAATATGATGATGTATAATTTGTATGAGTAATTATTTCAAATAGCATATTGTTCAGACTATAGTTCATCATAAAATATTTATAGAAATTTTGGTAAACATAAATTTAGAGAATTTACAAAACATAAAATATCAAAAAAATTTTAATTGATTTATAACTCTGTTTATAAGTTTAAATTCTCTGATTTAATTATATTTCTAGTCATTTGAATTCGAATTATATAATCACATCTACTTTATTTTACATATAAACTATATATTGCCTCGACTCGAATATTAACAATCGCAAGATATATGCCATAAATTTTTAGATAATCCGTTTATAGTTTCAAACAATATTCTTAAAGTCAATTTAAAAACACCTAACCAAAATAAAAATTAAGTATATATCGTATTATTAAATAATACCTATCGTGAATAAAAAATACTTATGGAATAAGGAATTATGCTCGTATCGAGTTGTGTGAGAATACGTTTATATTGCATGACAGTAATGGTTGAGTTTTAGGAGAAAAAGAAATCGTCGAACGTGAAAATATGAACAAAACCATACATTTAATATCGATTGCAAATTGTGAATTTTGCATTTCGAAAGAAATTTATGAAAATCTAATCTTTAGTTTCGGAAATTAACACTTTGCGTATAAAAATTTGACAATGTAAATTCGTAGTATTCTTATAAATTACAATTGTTTATTTATATATAATGAAATAAAATATGTTTTTTTAAGATATTCCGATAGAAATAATAGAAGTTATTTTTTTAGGATATTCAATTTTTAATTTGAATATTACATTTACCGTTATGAAATATAATTTTATTTTTATTTGTATAATTCAAATAGAAGATTAGCTAGACTTTAGTGAACAAATTAACTTATAAATAAATACAACATTTAAAAAGAATATGAAAATTTTAATCTCACAATATCCAAGGCACGTTACTTCCCATTAATTATTTCTATCAGATAATCAAGATTTGGAAAAAAAAATGCATGTAAAAATATCTTCTTTTTTTTTTTTTACTATAAAATTTGATTTTTTTTTAATTATATTAGAACTACAAATCCTTACAAATACTAATGTGCTTTTCATGAAAGTTCTTGGATAATAAATCGATTATTTGATACTTTAGTTTTAAAACGAAGTAGTAATCAAAAATTTGATATAGTTAGAAAAATATATTTGAAATAATGTTAATTTCTTATTGTATATTTTCATTAAATTGTTGGATTTTTCACAAATAATACGACATGGATGTGCTAATAAAACTTTAATGACGCCATAAAAATTTCCGCGAAAGATAATCCGAAGGTGACGAGTCATTATTTCAAATTGAATGATAAATTTATATCTTACATATCCCTTATAATTAAATAAGCAACTATTATTTAACAACACTGATACTTTTTGAAATACAATTTTGAAATTTTACTTACAGGCCATATTAATAAAAACAAAATAAACTATTTATATCTATAATACAGCCTAATATGACAAATTAAAAGGATAAAAAAATTGTATGTGACTAAAAATGTATGCTTTTATGGCACCGAAGTACACTATTAAAAGACAAAAAAGTTGAATTTTTTAGAATAATTTTGAATTACAAAGTAAAAATATTATAAATATTGTATTGTAAATTACATCACAATTATATAACAACAATTCTTTATTCATGTTATTCTCATTTTTTAGTTCTATATATTTTAATTATTATTTAAATTTTTATATAATGAAATAGTCAATGTAGTGAGAAACAAATATGTAATCGAAAAAACTCATTAAGGAAATTTATATAATTACAATCGACGAATAAATGGGCAAATTATCGAATAATATTATTTAAATTTTCAATATATCTAGTGATTAGCCAAAATTTCTAATAATATCGCTGTTTGTAAGTATTGAACGCATCAATGATATAACGAGAAATGTATGTAACCGGATCATATGATTATAACAAAATTGTATTATTTTGCCATTATCCCGGAGAAGAGGTAGAGACCTTTTATAACTACAAATATGCACTATCAACACTTGGAATTAATGGTTAACAAATTAGAGAACAGGAAAATGTTATCAAAATTGATATATGGGTACTCGCATCTGTTGACGCGATGAAATAGCAATGACACGCAATGAACGTAGAGATTCTTGGCCAATTACTAAATATATATCCCGCGGTGTAATGTAACCACGTTATACTTTCCATTCCAAATTTCCAAATTGTGTAGAGTCGTAGGTGAATGAAAATTGCTAAAAATAAAAGACGCCGAAATACGGTAAGAGAAATGCATTTATGAATTGATGGAGCCACGGGACTGAGAGAAAGATGTTAGTGACAGTGAGGGTTCGGATTGTTGGCTCAGAATTACGATGGCATAGAAGCGTAGAGAGCCGATATTGGACTAACCAATAATTCACAGATCATTTTTTATTCAAACGGGGAGTGGGGTGTGGATGGGGGTTGTGGGGATTGGGAGGAGAGGAGTTCGTACAGTTTTTCGTCGTCAAGGCTCCATTCGACTATCTAACAACTTTCCTAGCTACCCACTTGTATATCCCCTTCATCATTCCACGTGTTTATACTTACCTCTTATTTTCTAAAACACCCTCCCCCCCCTCCACCCGCCACTCCCCTCACTCTCTTTTCCATACGCTCTATCGTGCTGTTGTTGATCGGACTATATTCCGAGCTCTTGTCTTTAAAGCGCAAATGTGGCGACGCACGGTAAGAGATAAAAGAACACGAGGACGGAGGAGAGTGGAGAGGATGAAGGTCTATCAAAAAGAGAGCCGGGAAAGGTAAACGATGAATAAAGCGTAGGAGAGAAGCGCGAGCAAACGGGATAGAAGAAAGGAGAGGAGTCAGCTTGCGTTTTATATATAATACACTGTAAGAGAAGTGCATATTTTTTAGTGAGGCGGTAGCGGTTGGAGGTTTGCTTGGTTCGTTTCCAGCTTTAGAAACGAGGATTACGAATGTTCTTAACGGAATAAGCGCATGAATGAAATATTTAAATAAGAAGCCATCCAGGAACCTGAAACTCTGGCTTCGGTGTGCTTCTTTTCTTTATATTTCCTCGGTCTTCTCGGAATGAGAAGTGAAGCTCGTTTCCACTCAACACTTTCCTTCCTCCTCTCAGGTCAAATTTTACTTACCATTTTTATTTCAATCTTTCCTTTACATTCTTACTTTCTTTTTATGAATGACTCTTAATGCCCGTGTAAGAGTGGCTTTATATACATATATATATATATATATATATATATATATATATATACATATATATCAATATGCGTGTGTACGTGTACGTTAAAATACGGATATGTTGTAATATTTTTTTTTTAACATTCAAATCGATCAGAATTAGGTGTCTCGACATATAATTTGCAAAATCATAAAGAAATACAACTGTGCTACAAAAATGCATCAATGTTATTTAATTATTTTAAACAGTATTTATGTATGTAATGGCTATTGATAAATAGCCCTCTTCTTAATTAGAAAATGGAAAAATGTAATTACGTAATTTTGTAAATGTATCAAAGAAATTTAATTTTATTTCTATTTTAATAAATGCTTCTAATTATCCACTTACACGAACAATTATTGATGCACCTTGAGCAACCGCTCAAGGTTATTTTTATTCGCAATATTTCTTAAATCGAAGAAAATAATTACGCATTTATTAAACAGCGCGTATAATTTTCTTTCAAATAACATTATAAAGGCCTAAATTTACAAACACTCTTTAGAGAAAAAGTAGTGTCCGCTAGCTTTCGTTCATTCAAAACTTTTCATCAAATTAAGATAATTTAATCTCCGATTGTCCAACGAACCTTAATTTTTCACAATGACAGTATTAATGTGAAATTCTGCACACACGCTTACTGAAAGATCCAAGTGGGTGAGTTGGTGCTCTTTTTCGTAGTGCTTTTACTCAATGATCATGATGAATTACGGAAGCGCGGAAGAATGCGACAGATCCGCTGGGATATAAAGCTTTTCATACATTTTCTTCAAGTTTGCTCTTTGAGTCCGATTTATGGATAGAAATTATTGTCTTTTCGCGTTATATTCCTTCCTTTCTTGATTTTCATCAAGTCTTGTCATCAAGTGCAAGTCATCAAAAGTTATAGAGAGAAAAAAGCTTTCGCGATAATAATGTAAGAAAGTTTTTTCATAATTAAGTGTTGCGTTATTCCATTGATACCTCGACAGAAGTACGTAATTTATTGAATAATAGTTTTTTAAAGATTATTATGAACTCATGGTATCTGGTTTAATTATTTGATTTCAACAGCGAATATTAGAAAATACATGTATACGCATAATTTATCTTCGAGTTAATTATTTATAGATTTTAGCGGATATTAAATATTTATTGTAGTATATTTGTCGAAAGTCATTATTCTATGTTGAGCATAAATTAATCTAATTTTCAATTAAATGTACTCGAATCATTCTATTAATATCTAATTTATTAATTAGATATACAGATAATAACAAATTATTTAATTATTTAACAAATTCTTTTTATATTTATTTGTTATCTCTTCATATACTACATTAAATTGAAAGTCAATTATATAAATTATCTGATTTTATACGTATGATTTTCTGTATCATTATCATAGATTGTTTAATAATATAACATTTAAAACATTTAAAATTAACGGAAGCACTGTATATTATAATAATACAAAATATATTTCTATGCAGAGACGCAAGAATAAGCATTATTCAATACTCGCATAATTTTGAATGTATCATATTATAATATTATATATCAAACAAATGTCTGTGGGGTAACGATGATAAAAAATTTAATTATAATATTAATCAACGATAAACTAAAGATTGCATATAAAGAATTAAATAATCCTTAAATTAAATTAAAAAAAAAAATAAATAAAAAAAAGAAAAAAAAAAAAGAAATAAAAAAACATAAAATTAGGATTGTATATTTTCATAATATATTTTGTTATCAAAAACTTATTAATATTTTTCAAGGACACTTAACGATAAATCAGAAACTAATATATTAATTATAAATTATGATATTAATTTCAGCTTCCTAATAATTATTGAATTATTAATAATATTATTGGAGTTTCCAGATTTGTTCAACTTACCATATAAATATTGCTATATAGACGTAATGGGCATAATTATTATTAAGCATAGAAATTTATAAAATATAAAATTGTAAAATCTAAAAATAACAATAAAAATAGAAAATATTTTATCTTAATTCTAAAATTGTTCAGCGATATTAGATCTGTAAGTACAGAATGAAAATGTTTTATGGGAAATTTATATGGTGTTAAAAATTATGGTACGTATGTTATCGAATAAAAGGGAGAAATTTCTTTCTTTTCCTTTTTCTTGCTTATTCAATGAAAAAGAGTGCCCGACTTTTAGTATATCGATTAGATATATTGGCTGTACTAACTAATGACTAAATATAAATTTAGTAAAAAATTTACAATAAATTTATCTCTAGTATTTTTTCTCCAGAAAATCTACTAATAATAATAACTCGAAATAATATCTATTCAGAGTTGATACTCTTTTTATGCAACGTCAAAGTAGCTTTTTTATTGTTAAATGATACGACACAATTGTGATAATTCGCACTTGTTTGGCCTTGGAAATTCGTTATTTAACTAAAAAACTGTTCCAATATGAACAACAATTATCATTTGCGAATTTGTTCTAGGCGCCTCAACTCCAAAGTATATTCTAGTGAAATATATTCCAGATATTCATTTAATTCCCTCTTTAATTTCTCTTATTAAACTCTTCACATTTTATGAAAATCTATTACGTATAGAAGAATATAGATCAACATAGAGAGTAATTATAATACTTTTTTTTGCATGTTAGAAAGAATCTTGTTGAAAAAATTTGTATGTTTATTATATTAATGCTTTCTTCAATTATGAAACTCAAAGATAAATAAAAAGACGTTTAATTTTCACTAAGAAGTACGAGCTCTTTATTTTATCTTTTCTGCTTAATATGGAAGAGACTAATTAAATTTATTATTAAATTAAATAATAATTTAGTATTTCGATGCTATTGTTCAGAAGTAATTTACCATTTTACAAACATTCACCGCTTAGATTTCTCCACTTATTAGCTTAAATGGAATATCAGTGTCTAGATTTTTTTTTTCCAGGGACACGAAACATTAAGTAAATTATAGTTAATTATTTGCATCGACTTTATCTACATCATACCAATATTATTGCATGATGTATCGCTCATAAATTTAATCCGGATTTTTGCAAGATCATACTTGTTGGCAAGTGTAATGATTAAAGAAGCATAAAACCGGTTGTAAATCGATTAATTTAACCACTATTATCTTGGCTCGTGTTACAACTCGGAACTTCGACACATTTTGATATCGATACTCGAGGAATTTGGGAATCTCGGATCGCAACGTTGCGAGATTCGTAAAAGGACGTAAAAGAAAATTCAATCCTTCGGCTTCTTAACAGCTGCTCGAAACTTTCGTAATAAAGTGACTATACGATGTCATATAAGAGTTCGATAATCGAGATGTAGCAACTTGGTTTATTTGTGGACAGTAGCTCCTTTCCTATCATTGCTCTTGGCAAATAAAAGGGGTTATTATCATGACAGGCGCTGTATATGCTGTCGTCATTATAAGGATATTTGTCTCACACATACAGCGCCCCCCCCCCTCCCACGTACATACACCGATCTTTTAACGAACATCTAATAATATTGTTAATATTCGAGTAAATTTGTGGTGAGTGCAGGCGTAGCCGTGGCAATGGTACATCTATTGTTCGTTGTGAGGATGGCGCAATGTCAAGATGATTATTGCTCTTGCAGTCTGTGAGATAAAACGACGGTGGAATATTTAATGGGTGTTGTTTCACGATGATTTCTCCTAATACTACCCTCAAATTTTTACTCCCGTTCAATCATATCGCCAAAGTAATGCAAACTCTTATTTCTAAATTAAGATAATAAAAAGTTGCCGTCGATTTGAGCGATAAATCAGGGGAGATAACGCCGGTGTACTTTCTTATATATGGTAACCGTATAAGTCATATGCATAAGTTGAACATTAATGTTGGCTCGGAAAATATTCTCCTTGTTTGCCGTAGCTTTTTCAAAGACGATAACTATGTTTAAATTATTATACGTAGAGATTCAGAATGTATTTTGACATATATTAGATGTATGCGTGGTTTATTATTTGGCCGTGTTTCATGCATTTTTACCGTATTACATTTTATATTTTCTCGAAGGTATAATGTTTGAACAAGCTGGATGTGATCGATAATCGAGGAATAACATTATTAGGAAAATTGTTGGGGAATAAGTAATCGCAACGTAATCTAAAAAATTCATTCTCGCATTAATTTTCAATTCGAACTAATAATTATCATTTCACATGGTCGTTGCTAAATATTTCATATTTAATGCATAATTTTGTAACCATAAGCAATAGCGAATAAATGAAATATCGTGCGGTCAGAGCTAGCAACCTCGAGTTAGGCGGCTTAAAGTGCGTTTAACAACACAATTTCTCCCTCCCTCCCTCCCTCTCACTCTCTCACTCTCACTCTCTCTCTCTCTCTCTCTCTCTCTCTCTCTCTCTCTCTCTAAACGACCCTGCACGGTTCGATATTTACCAATTACAGGTATTTCGAGGTTCGATATTTTTGAAAATCAATGGACTTTACGGTAGTGTAGTAGTCAGTTTCAAGCCGTTCACTGGCAATCGTTAAGCAAACGCTCTTAGTGTAGTCGAGAGTTGGATTGGCGATTGCGTCTGAGCTGCGGGAGGTCGGATAGGTCGACTAAGAGCAGTGCAACTCGAACAATTAGAGCCCCGAGGAATCTCATAGTCCCTGCCCCGTCCACCTCGTCATCTCTCTCACACGCACACGAGGAGAGAGGGAGAGAGAGAGAGGGAGAGAGAGAGAGAGAGAGAGAGAGAGAGCGAATCACGGACAAGTATCACAGCATCTGCTAATTGCTTCGCTTGAAATTGATACGCGACCGCCCGAAACGCACCGTGCACCCTTTCCTTTTCTTCTGTGCTTAAGTCCCTCGTCTTTATTACGTCTTTAATTCTACGAGTGCGACATCCGCGTTTTACCTGGCAAATGCTCGCTATCGCACCTCGATTTTCTACCGCTGCATCTCCGAATCAGCGGTCGCTTTCACGAAAAAATGTTAGCCAGGAGAGTGCCTGCTTTCTTATTTATTAAATTGTTAAAGCTACTTCTTGCCCCGAGACTTTGTGGTGAAAAAAAGAGTATGGAACTTCTGACGTTGGCACTTTATGGAAGGGAAGATTCATCTGCTATCGTAACGCGTAAACTCATTTCTCGAGTGGTAAGTGCAGGAGTATTTTTTCGGCCTGCCTTACACTATTTTTCACTGTACGGATCTCCCACTCTACTCTGGGCTTTCGCAAATCTTTTTTTCTTATTCTTACGCTTTTAATAATTTTAATTTAAATTGGTGCAATCCTACCGATTATTTAAAGCTGGCTTTCGCGAGTCAGTGTATCGTTAATAATAATGCGTGCATTAGAAAAATACAAACAATACAAAAATTGATCAAGGCAGACAATTTTTACAAAATTTTAATTTTTTTTTTTTCAATTATAAGACTAATCTTCGTATTACTATGAATTTACCGAGTCTATCGTTATTTTTTGATAAATTTGAACATTCATCTGCCCAAGAGAAATGCGGATCCTTGTTTTTATCTTGCCATTACGACGTGATAATAATTATCGAATGACACACTCAACGCTCCATCATAATATATGCACATGCGCTAAGAAACGCATGCACAAACATAATTAAATGTCCGAATTGTACGTTTATAACGACGTGATGTCAAATTCCACAACATTCATCACTATCATATTAATAAACATAAAGCGGCAACCGTGCAAAAATTTAGCAAAACTCCCGGACTTTCGTCATAAACAGCTTCTTTCCCTCGTCTCGTCATTATTACCGCTTTCGAATAACTTTGAAGATGTCGACTCCTAGAGATAGCCGGGGATTCTCAAGAGATCCTCCAGCATTTTCTCAAAATTCTCGCATAGTCCGCAAATCATGAGCTGGCATATCGATCCGAGATATCCGGGCGGTACTTCATGCATGCGCGATAACCTGCGATCGACGATTCGATTCCCATTATAAGTGCCATCTCTCGTCGTCGTTACATTGTAGGGAGGAACAAGAGGGCTCAGAGCTTCGCATCGACAAGTTTAAAATCGTGTTCTACTCTAGTGCGAACGCCGGCAGTATCAAGCCTCTGTGATATATACCGAGCGACAAGCTTTCGCCTACGCTTCTTTCTTTCCAGCATCTGCGAGGATGTATGCAACGACCGAGACAACTGCGTGATAAGGCATCGAAGAGATTCACGGGAATCCGGACGGGAATCGAATTTTTCTTGTACCTCTTTTGTTTTACGCTTGAAAAGAAGGAATTTGAGAAAGAGGGGCGTGGCGAGACAGAGGCGCCGGCTTCGGGGTTGGCGGTGGGGGTGGGGAGACGAAGCAAGAAAGAGGGAATCCCCTTGAGAATTTAGAAGCATAGGTGAAATACGTTATGTACTTTATGCTCAGTTTTAGTATATTATATAAAAAAATGTTCAAATGTTTATTTTTCATCTCACGCTTCTATACAATAAACTAATATATATTTATGATTATTAATCATATTTTTGTTCAACTTATAAGTTACTAAATTCAAAAATGTTAAACATATTCATAATTCAGTTTATAAATAGATAGGGCATATGCATGAAGTAAAAATTTATTAATCGCTCACTTGTGATGTAATCCATAAAATATAAAAGTAAAATAATCGCTTATATTTCAACGTAAGTATTACTGAAATTAGTCTGCTTGAGAACTAATGGTCGAGCAAATGAAATAAATAAATAGGAATAGTAACCGGGAAGAAAGAGTCGAACTATTACATACTTCAGAGTCTTTTGCCAACTTTTCTTTATAATTATTATTACTAGTGAAACTGTTGGCGGATTAATAGAGTTCAAAGTTTATATGAAGCGCTGACAAGAATACATTGCATCTACGTAATTCTAGTACATCTTTATGAGAATTGTTAACAGAATAGCTGATAAACTTTAGTTTTCCCATAACACAATTTCCAACTTCTTTCTGGATGCTTTTCTTGATGATCGATTAGAGTAAATAAGCTAAATAAGGTATATTAAACTCCAAGATAAAGCTAAAAATTCTTGTTGAAAAAGAAAAAAGGAATAATTATTTTAACAAATATAGTTAATATAAATTGCTTAATTAATTAATATTATAAAATTACGATTAATGTTCTCATGTATATTGAAATTTTTATTATTTTAAAGCGACTTTCTTGTCATTTTTTTTTGCTCTGCAAGTAATAAAAGCAAAGACAAATTCAATGATTTTAATATCACGATAACATTTTTTAAATATTTTTACATTTGCACATGAAAACACATAAAATTTATAATACATATTTACTATTAACGTAAGGAGTTCTATTAATCTCGACATTGCAGTTGTATTCATCGTGGAATCGAGATTCATTTATATTCTTACAATATTTTTTGTCTAGTTGCAACATATGCATATACATACAGCAAACTCAGCTTTAGATAGAAAGAAAAGACATTTAAACAAAGTACGAGTAGCAAAAGACAAAGTCAATTAGATGGAGAACTGGCACGAGCAACTTTATCAGACGAATTCGTTTATGTTTAATTGAGTTAAAGCCACAACCAGAGCGTCGCTAAAAAGACATTAAAAAATCACGAGGCTCGTATGAATAATTAATTAACAAGGGCACGTATCAGAATCATCTGGTGCACAGATTTTAATAAAAGTCTTTGAGGCGACGGTTGCGGTAAAACCAACGATTCTTCTCCATAATAAACTTACAATCATAACGTAAACGACGAAATAGAACTTGAAAGATCGCCCTCACAATAATACGACACCTTGTAAATTTTCAAATAGTATGTTGTAGCATCGAGAGCATCCAAGGTTGGACTTTATTTCATTTTCCTTTACTCTTCCATATTGCCCCCCCCCCACCACCACCACCACCACCACCACCAACCGGATATCGTTCGCTGTCGACGTGCGTCCCGGGTATCGATAATCCAGAATCATATATGCGGAGATTCTTACAGTGTATGAAGAAGCTGAATGATACGATCAAGAATAAATGAAGAGAGGGAGATTCAAGAGGAAGAGCGCTGGATGAAAATAGTGCGCGAGGCAAGTCTTTTTATAGTTGCTCGTAAAATCAATGTCACGTGTAACATCATTCTGGAATAGCGATTCCATTGTTCAATTTCGTTCTTTATTGACTGAGTTGGACCTCATGCGCTACTTCCTACCAACCATCCTTTTCTTTTTTGCCTTTTTCTTTCCAATATTACTCATTAACAATTATATGTATGGATAGGTACCAATGTATACAATAAGCAAAAGTGAAATTAACGACTGTAGGTGCTTAATGTTCTCAACAAAAAAAAATAAATAAATTAAAAAAAAAACAATACCGAAGCTAATCGGATGTGTTGGAAACGAATAAATTTATAAAACAAATACTGATTATAAATAGAGATGAATAATTATTCTAACGAATGAAGCAGCGGACGAAAAGTGCTCATACAGTTAAGTATTGACATGGTTCTTATTTATTTAATGAATTTTGATCGAAATATTTTAGTTGTATAGGGGTGAAATTTATTAACAGCATTCATTTTTCACATACTATTGGCTATTTTAAACATAACTGCTTACCTATTTTGTCAATATATTTCATTAGTATAGTATTCGCAGGTAAGATATTTCAAATATTTTAAAAATAATATTTTGAATAAAAGCAGTACATTTTATTAAAAATAATTCTCATTTTTATTTCATAAAATATTTATCTCAAGTACAATATATATATATATATAACTAAATACAGCACAGCATCACCTATCCTTATGTTTATGATTCATTTTTAATAAAATTCATTTAACAATGTAAAAATCATATTAAATTTCAGTTGAATTCAACATTTCATTATATTTAATATTCTTTGCATTACGTAGTAGATAGAGCATTTTGAAATAAAATAACGAATGGCATAATGAAAATTGAAACGTTAGCCTGACCATTATTTGACCTTGACCACTTTGGTAATCCACACTCACTTAAAGTGCTAATGTAACTTCGATTTCTCTATAAAAATTGCCGCGCTATTACAGACTTATTTTTTATTTGATTAAATCTATACTATTCGATAGGATTTCACTGTTGCATCAAAGCAAATATAACGGTTCGTCTTTTGAAGAGTTCAAGGAACGTGCTCCGAATTTATCACGAAGAGGGATTGAAGCAGATCTATAGCTGCTGCTATACTACTGTCTCTGGAAAATAATAGCTCTTCGCTGGTGGTGCAGCGATGAAAGATAAAACAACAACAACAACAACAAAAAAAAAAAAAAAAACAAAGTCGGAAGCAATGAAAATAGAGAAATAAGCCTTAACGATATTTGAGTTATGCGAGTTTTTTAAAGATTAAGGAATAAATAAGGCAAGATGATAGAGGCAGGAATTCTTATTGCAAGAAAGGAATTTCTTCACAAAATCGTGATCTTAATTTTATCTTATTTTATAATATTAGAACAAATATATGATTATTTTTTAATAAAAAATTCGATGAAAATCTCAAAGTACATTGATTAATTTTCAGTTACTAATAGAACAATCAAATAGTATTTTAAATAAATGAATCTAATATTAAAGATATTAAATTTCTTTCTTCAATTGATAAAGAAACTATAAATTTTATTCTAAAGAAATATATATATATATATAAATTATAAATAAAACGCAAGTTATAATCGAATTGAAATTTTTACGTTATACCCGAAAATGCTTTAGGTTCAGTTAAACAATTGAGCAAAGTAGGTACTGAATACGGAGAATCGAAAAAACGGAGAGAATTTTTAAATACAAAGGCAATTTCAGCAGATGATGATACGTTGATGGGAGAATGTGATGACGCCTGTGCGGATAGGGGGTGGGGTAGGGAATAGGGGCGAGGTAACGGAAAATCAAGGAGACGGGACGGAAGATCGCGGGGTGTTTTCGATTTAAGTTTATCAGGCTGATCGAGCGTGAATGAGAGACACTTTACGCAGCCCCGTGACCCTTCGGACATTATGCAACGGTAATTGCGGGGTACGCGATATGCGAGCACGCGGTGCTCTTCCCCTGGTTCGAGACGCCCAATGGAGTCGCGGGTAAAGCAATAGTTTCGGCAATATGCCACCGACTGACTCGACGGGATATTCTCGGACATCCTTTGCCGGGATCGGGATCAGCTCCCATTGCACGTTGCACATGTTGTATCCTAATAATTGTCTAGTCACGTCTATTTAGTGAATAATTAAACTTTTTATAATTACGCATAGTTGATTTATAATTATTATAATTTAATTATCAAACTTGTTTACAATTTTAATAATAGTCGATTTATAAATTATACTAAAATTTTCACGAATATCGTTAATTATATCTGATTTCGTACACGTGAAAGACTTTGTAGGTTTTGCCCCACTGTATAATGAAAAACGAAGTTGACGAATCACTAGGTACAACGCCAATGCCATTGACCTTTTCGCCAAATAAAAATGACGTATATTTATGATATAATATAATAAAGCAATGGTAAAGCAAAGATTTTCCGTTTCTTGACAGCTTTCTCCCTTTGCTGGGAGTATGCGCTTTTGTCGGGAGGGCGGCTTCGTTATTGTCTATCGGGTTATTTCCTAACACAAAGAAAGTAGGCCGATGCTGCGTCATGATTGGTGGTAGAACTGAAAGTACGCGTCTTTGCATGACAATATGTATTACTAAACATTTATAACCGTTTCGATTTCTGCCAGTCGCTTGCTTATGTCGTAAAAAAAATTTTCATTCTTTAGTTTGAAAGTTTTTATATGCTTTATTAAGTGTTTCTAATTACTTACAATTACAATGTATTTAAATTGACTTATTTAGAATAGTAATCTAAGATTCTTTCATTTTCTCGTTATTATGTCTTTTTATACATTTGTTTATGTAACAATAGACTGTATTTGTATCGTTAACCCATAATTTCATTATGCAATAGTATTATGTTTTATTCTTCTTTTCTTCTTCTTTCTATGAAATATAAATGTTTTTTTATATTTCATGAATTCCATTCGTGACATTTTATAAATATTAATTGAAAAATGTCCTACACAAAATCGTAAAGATACATTTATTATCGAATCAAGCAAATATTAACATAAGCTACTAGAATTATAGAGGTCAAAATTATGTATTCTGATATTTAAAAGTGGCATATTTTTTATTTCAGAATGTGTGAAAATTTTATGTAGACGTAATTAGAGCGTCATTTTGGTGCGCAAACTAACTCGATAAAATTTAATCAAATTGTGCTTTTAAGGAACTTGAAGAAATAGTCATAGTCTTGTAATATTTTATCCGAGTGATAAATTCGTGTTGACAACCTTGGTAAGAACCCGTCAAAAACACTCGCAAATGTTTAAAAAATAAATCTAAAAAATCTGATAATTCCGTAGAAAATGGTTTCTCAAATGGCAGAGTTTTTCCATTCCCGTTCTTTTGTTCAATTTATACTGTAAGTGCATTCTTGTGATTTTTACTCACATTGATTCTACCGAAGATTTCGCGTGATATATTTTTAAAACTGAATTCAAAAATTTTGCAAAATATTTTTCAGTTAACAAGACATCTTGTCTAGAAACATGTGCACTAAATAGAAAAGAAATTGCCTGTGTGATTGTCATGAAGATTATACTTCTCACTGATAAATACACAGATATAATTTCCATTATCCAGTGAACTTTCTTTCATTAATCGAATTATATGAATTCTTCTATTATAAATTGTTTATTTTAACGTTTTAATATCGACGTTAAAATATTATAGCTTCATTTTTTTAAAGACTTAAACTATCTTTAAATGCACTGTATATTGCGAAAATATGCCAATCTTTCTCTAATAATACCAGCAACAACCCTATAGCCGTGCAAATTCGGAATAGTTTACAAAGTAATGTCATGTTTGGTTCTGATAATGATATTTTCTAGCAAATATTAATAATGCTCCTTTAATGGTTTAGATGCCATAGTAAACGAAGATTAAGTAATTATAATTGAAATACTGCATTATATATGCTTTAGGAAATGCTATGTTATTATTTTATTTTATAAACAATCGTGAACTTGCAATTCACTAGATATTTCATATGCCAATAAAACAATTAATTGAGCTATGGAATCGAATTTCAAAATTCAGCAGACAATTTAGCCTTGAATATAAACAAATGTAATGGAAAAATTATATTTTTATTTCTAATTAATTTTATTAATTTATAGTTTTCTTATATTTCCCGTTATGAAGATAATAAGCGAAAAAATTAATGCTAATTGTTTGAGTTGAAGCGAAAGTTCCCTTTTGAAATATCGATAATTCGACATTGAGCTACAAAAAAAAAAAAAAAAAAAAAAAAAAAAAAAAAAAAAGTCGTGTACAGTAAAGTCATTTAAACATGAGATAAATAAATAATAAAAGTCAGATAGTGTTAGTTTATCTTTTATCTGAATTAAGTTAGATTGCATAAGTTAAATTAAAATTGTAGAAATGCAAACTAAATAACTTAAACATTGCTGAACAAAGGCAGGGAAGACAAAGTATAAATATAAATGGAATATAAGAATGTTTGCACTGAATAGTTGAGAAGTCTGCGTTGAATGTGAATTCGAAGACAAAATTATAAATACTGAAAAACATTGTTCAATAGTATAATCTTTTTTTTCTTTTTTTTCTTTTTTTTTTTTATATACATACAATCAATATGCCATATTGTTCGATTAAGGTGATTTTATTTAAATATCCGAGATCTTTGAAGATGAGATTTAATGTACAACGTCTATCGTAAGCGTTGGGAATTCTATTCCAAAACCGCTGCATTTAAATATAAATTTGAATATGAAGTTTTTGTAGTCGAACTCATTCAAATCAATATTCTGTTTCTATTCAATTACACTACTCTTATCTTTTATTAAAACTGTAAATACTGAATGATGAGCAATATTATTAAAAAATTTTTTAAACAATTTATAAGAATTTTCAAAATTGTTATATAAAATGCACAACAAGAGATATTTTATCTTATAAAAAAAGTATTATGACGCTGCTCGATTTACATGAAATTATTTTATAAATATGTAACACCTTTGGAGTTGACATGATATTTAAGAGATAAAATATGAAGAAGGTAATGTTCATCAGCATATATATTCAATAAAAAAAAAAAAAAAAAAAAAAAAAAAAAAAAAAAATTGAGGTCATAATAATTTTTTAACACGTTACAAGTGTATTTTACAAAATGTATTCATAACGAAAATGAAGCACAACACGTAAAGTTAAATATATGAAATCTGTTTATCGCACATGTTTTATGAATTTTATGAATTCGTAAGAATAATTCAATTCGTTATGTTAAAAGAAATTTGAAATGCAGAAATTCTCAATGAGGGTTTTCTGAAATAAGACGACAAAAATTTGTTTTATATTTTGTTTGTTTGTTTATTTTTTGTTTAGTTTTATTTTTTATATCGATGGATGAAAAGAGTGGCGTTGGATTATTTCTCAATTTCTACTCTACGGAATCATCATGTAATTGTCATTAAATTATAAACTTACTAATTATTTCTCTGGAGTCTCATAATCCGTTATTCAACAATTTTCTTTTAATTAAATCTACTCTTGCACATTGCACAGCAAAGAAAAAGTTTTATTGAATAATTTTTTTATTAATACACAGGCGGCATATACTTTTCACGATATTTCTTATTTTAAATTTGCCACGGCATTGCGGATGAAATATTTATGCCACAGATTTGAATGGAGACCTCCGTAAACTCGAATTACGCAAACATGGCCTTATCACCGTTCTCCTCAAACAATAAACGTAGAAATAGAGATAAGCCTGTGGATCAATATGAGGAGCCAGCTCGGTTGTCAGCAGCTGTTACCATATCGAAACGATAAATAAACGGAATGGAAAGAAAAGAAAAGATATTGGCGACAAAAGGAATAAACCCGTGGAGTGGTATGCGGGACCGTCCATTGGAGAACGACTCCCTCCCTTACCATCATCACATTCACCTTGATTTACGGGTATTTGTAAAAGTTTGCAAAGTGCGATTTATCCGGTACGAGCGGCTGTGCATGTCCATGCCAACGGACGCGGATTGTTCTACTTGTCGTTGGCGTTGTTTAGGAGCTAACGTATCCGCTTGGAGTACAAGTGCACGTGGTAGAGGCTCGCTCGTCGATAGGCGTAGGAACAGTAGAAATACATTCGCACCTTCGTTCACCTGTGCACCCATATTAAATGTCATGTCTTGCTTGTGAGAATGGATATGTGCGAGCGTGCGATCTGGCAAGTAGCTAAGAGCGAGTATTAGAGAGCTTTGCGAGAATTCCTCAGAGGTTTATCGGCGCGTAGATATTTACACCTAAAGGCGTTAAGTGAATGCTTGGCGGGGAGAGGAAGTGGTGGGAGCGGTGACGGGCTGTTGAGGTGGAGATGGGAAGGCATACTTCACCCGAGAAGATAGAACAGAAAGAGCCTCTTTCGATTACAGAGATTGCATGTGGATTTTAAAATGGATATCACCATGGGAAGGAGATTTAAAAGCGCGTCAATTTTATATTTTTGATTTTTTACCATTTGATAAACGTTGCATCCATCGGGAGACAATCGATGTAACAGATATTTTTTTTCGACACCTATAGATGAGCGAGTATCGATGGATTAATGATAGATAATTATACTTTTTCAACTTATCGATAACGTTCGCTCCTAATATTAAATAAATTCAATTTAAATCACTTGTGTATTATGTATTCGATTTGTAAAATTGTAAAGTAAAACTTGCTAAGGATGTACGAAATAAATAGCAACGAGGAACGTGCATCACTTTCGAAACACGAGACGTAAATCTTCTATTAGATTATCTATTGTATAATAATTTTATACATTTAATGGTATTTAGAATTAATTTTAGCATTTAGATTTTTTATTTATAAAATTGAATAACGTTAAAAGTAATTGCAAAAGAATTCGGAGTCTTATAGAAAAAAAAATTGTATAAAAAAATCTTGCTGTTTGATTAGAAAAGTAACGTTACAATATTTTATGATTAATTTTGTTATGGACTAGAGAATGCAATGTCTTAGAATGTGGAGGCATAACATATCGAAACCCTATTATTATGATAAAAAGAAAACAATCTGTAGATAAAGTAAAATTCTATGCTCGGATTAGAATTCGAAGGAACGGGGGGAAAAATCCCGTGATTTAGGAAGAAATTGGCGAAGATAGGGCAAAGCTCATCATCTTAGAAAGCATCGGATGGACACGGTAAAACCCGATGTCCCAAACAGGATTGAAAGGAATATGACAAAAGCAGTTGTCATGGAAAGATTCGAAAGAATACAATAATAGTAGTGCTTTGAAAAATTGTGAAATTCATTATTTCTAAGGCTTTCTTACAGGCCTGACTATTGATTTAATTCCATTCCGACTAGTAGTGTTTACTTTCTCTGTCTGTCTGTCTGTCTGTCTGTCTCTCTCTCTTTCTCTCTCTCTCTCTCTCTCTCCCTCTCTCTCTCTCTCTCTCGATAATATATATATATATATATATATATATATATATATATATATATATATATATATATATATATATATTATAGTGAGTTTAGTGTATGAACTTTCGGTAGGCGTCTTATCCTGGTTAATTCGCTTTACTTGCCGTACGGCTGGACGCCAGCTGACGCGGCTGATGAGTTCTCGCGGAGCGTGAAATATAAAGTGAAATAAATTGGACAGCGGCTATAGTTGAAAATTTATGATAGTGTGCAACAGTATGCCACTATGTTGAAAAACAGCTGAAGTCAATTATTTTATCTTTAAACCGTGCAAGAACTATGACTCCTTTGTTTTCAAATCAGCGACAGTTTATTAATTACGTTTTCATTCATCGAGTTAATATATCGCGCTTCGATAACGGATCGATCGAGTGAGATCTGCGGTACGCAGACGACAAGTGCTTGATTCGGCTGGTCGTACTTCCGGCTACGCTACTGGACAATTCTCACACGATCCGATGATTATTTTACGTGTGTACGTTCACAATCCCATGCCCGTAATCACTATTTTCCGCATCCGGCAAACATAGCAACGAGCATACCAGTCCTACGAGGCTTAATAATGTATTTTGTTAGTAATGTACAATGATTATAAGAATTTTATTGTAGATAATAAGTAAAATATATTCTCAATTAATTTAAACTTCAAAATATTAATATTGTTAGTAAATCATAGTTTCTTCATTTCTGTTTGTTTCAAAATTTACATTAAATTTATTGAGTTTATTCTTTTGTGATATATGTCTATTATTGAATATGAGAATAAGTATTAAACAAAAACAAAAAAAAAAAACAAAAAAAAACAAAAAAAAATCTATTACACATATAACAAAATCAACGTAATAAAAAGCATTTTCTTATGAAGAAAACTTAGCATTTTATCGAAAAATAGTTTAACAGGAGAATGACAAATCTTAATTCAATGCATAATCATGCATAATGAAATGGAAGAAACTTAATGAAGTATTTCCCATTTCAATAAAGTTGGATCGAATTTGAAATTTCCTCCTCCTACACTTTAAATGACGAAATAGCCGTATTATTTCTCATTGGTGATAAAAGGTATTTTTAATATCTCCACTGTCTCGTACCCACAAATAATAAGGTATCGCATAATAATTTGACTTTTAAAATAAATGAATCAAGCAAGGAAAACGAGGAAGAAAAAAAATTGTACGTATCATCGGACAATATAATAAGATTGGAATTTCTCGATATCGTTTCATCTTAGTACATTTCCATTCCTCGCCAACGTCACATTTCTAAGCTAACTGAGCAATGCTTGGCCTATCAGTCGGCAGGAGAAGCCTCTCGAATTTTTCCTAAAGTTAATGGAATCACCTTAGTGAAAGAAGCCTTCGAACGGCAGAGGATGAGCGGGTATCGGTAGCAGCTGTCAATGGATTACGCGACCAAGTCCGCTGCATCCAATACCAACGCCTACGATATTCCAGGATGGCATGTACCCGCCGCCATTGTATCGAACGAGCTTACGCGAATGTGCGATACATAACGATACATCCCCATCCTCTAACCCCGTCACCCTTTTGATTAAGCAACGTCGCCGCCGCGACCACTGTGACAAAGACGCCGTATGGTTCGGAAGATAGGCAGGAGAGTTGTGCGCTTAAGGACATCCAATGCCGTCTTTGTACACCTTTGTGATTTTATTTAAGCGATAATCCCGTTTACGAGGCGTATATACGAAACTCATGCATTTTTCGCTGATGAAGCCTCGCGAGTTAAATTCCTTATTTTCCTGACGTAGTACGTGAATTCGTGCTCTCACATTTTTATAGAACCCGACATTTTTATTATTATTACCATAGTCGTCTTTGCGAATTATGTAGCATTCGAATGGACTGCAAACTACTCTTTTTATATACTTAGAACCACGGTTTTTTGGTAGAAATTTGGATGATCGTTCGGTTAAATAGGGGCTTCCGAGATTTTTCTTGCACAAATGTGCATGGAATTTAATAGAGATTGAGAGAGAAAGAGAGAGAGAGAGAGATTGAGAGAGAGAGAGAGAGAGAGAGAGAGAGCAGCGCGAGCTGCCACTTTTCGCTGAATGATATTAAAGTTTCTTTTATCAAATGAGCATATCTGTTCGATTAATATTCAGAATTTTCACACCTACAAATTCATCAAATATATTATAATTCTATTTGTGAAAATATTCTTACAATTCTATTATCGATGATTTAAAGTATCGCGATGTCAATGATATAATAATTTTCTACAATAATAGGCTCTTATTTGTTATTTGTATATATGTTCGATGTCACTCACTTGTTATTATAAAAGCATTAAGAGTTAAGGTTCGTTAAGTTATTTAGGTGATATAATGCCTAAAGATTATGATATTTGAAGGAAAGACGATGACTTTGGAATCGAAAATAAAGCTGGAAATGTATTTTGTGCCTTAAAGCACGTTCATCGTGCGTGTTTAGTTAATAGAAAATATGCTCGAATAAGAAGATAATCATTGAGCAAATCCGATTAAGTTAATTTAAAAACGTATATTTATAAGAACATCCAAAAAAAAAAGCAAGGCAAATATAATTATGGTTTCGTTATATTGAAAAAAAAAAAAGAAAAAAGAAAAAAGAAATAGAGCGCTAGACTTTGAGAATGGAAAACTGTGTGCAATTCAAAGATTAAAAGCACGTCGCCAGGTAATTTTACTTGTACATTAATAGTGCTTGCACGCGGTATGCAAGTTCATCTCTACTTTAGTCGCAAATTTTCGTCCACACGATTACGTGCGATTAATTTTGCAGGCCAAGCTTCATCCCAAACTCGTTCGCAAGATTCTCGTTCGCTGCCTTTTCGCGAAAGCCACTGGGAAATCAAGCTTACTTATGCGCGTCTTTGGAGAACCGAAAAGCTCGCGCGCCGAATACAAAGGAACGCAGAGTTGTAGCACTTGCCGAGATGAAATAATTTCCTTTCGGCTCAGGTCATTTACAACTCAGCCCGTGTACCAATCTCTTTCAACTTCTTTTAACGTTCGAATAAACGCGAGGGGCGCACGAGCCAATGACGTTTTGATAAATTTCGCTTCCTTTGTACAAGGCCACTGCCTTTGTGGGAGATGATTTTTTTTTCTTCTTCTTCTTCATTTTTTTTTTTTTTTTTAAGTATCCCGTTACTTAGTGCGAAGCGGCTTTAGAAAAACGAATCTAGAATTATTATTGCATTATACTCGGGAAAGAAAATTGATCCATTAAAAAAAATCTTGTGTAATTAATTAGGTGGATTAACGCGGAGAGAATAGAAAACTTTATTCACCTCTTCAAATGGTACACTTCCTTACTCCGTAATTGGAGATAAACTATAAATATTTATCGTCACTTTTATATTTTATTACTAGCTTAGAAAAATATTTGTAGCTACGTTTAATGTAACAAAGTCTACTTTCATCCCCAAAGAAATAGAAGTCCTTCTTCAAGCGATAAGTATATTTTTTTTTATAAATTTCTATATTTTTAAAAACGATTAAAAAGTACGTTAAACTTTCCCATTACAAATAATCACGAATATCGAATAAATTAAATGTTGTTATAATTTTGGATTTACATATAGTATAAACTTTATATTAATATGAAATTATTCAATCGGTAAGTCGATCAATTCATTATTTTAAATTGAAAATAATGGTTTTATATTTTTCCGTCATACTAATAAATCGTACTCTATATGAAATTCGTATAAAATTTCCAAATTCATTTAAGTTTCTTGCCATATAAATTACATCGAACTAAGCGACAGCATTTAAAATCGAGTTTATTTATAGAATTTATGTATAGAAGTTATACTAAATAAAAATCAACGTAAAAAGCGACTACTTAAAAAAATACATTAATCAATTGCTTCAGATGCATCGTATTGATTTTTATAAACATTTAACCAGTCTTGGACTTTTTTCAATAAATAATATTGACTTTGTAACGCCAGAAATATATATATATATATATATATATATATATATATATATACTCTCAAGTGTCTCCAATCTGATTTAATTCTATTCTATTCACACATTGTCATTCTTCGTCAATGTTTATATATCATATTATTATTATTATTATTATTATTATCATTATTATTATTATTATCAGTACTATAGTAGTAGTAGTAGTTGTTGTTGTTGATATTCAAAGTTTAAAAAACAATAGCATTGAAAAGTAGATGAGTTTTTCTCTCTTAATATTTAGAAAATATCTTTTATTTGTGGTAACGATATATCATTTATCATTTTTTTTAGTCGTGTTTTTGTTTCTAAAATGTGATAGATAGATATCGAGAGTAAGAGAGAGAGAGAGAGAGAGAGAGAGAGAGAGAAAGTCATATATATATATATATATATATATATATATATATATATAATCAAAGAGAAATATGAATAGTAAATCAATCTTATGAAAAACAAAAATTAGTAATTTTCTTTCAATGTTTTTAGCAAGTGTTTTCCATAAAAGTTACTTAACTAAATTTTGATATTCCCGAAAAGCTTTTACTTGTGTTTGTTGAATCCAAAAAATCAATTGCCGAAACACGCTCATAAATCTTATTAATAAAATACAACTGGCTGCAGTAATTTCTTAATTGTATCGTTATACTTTTGCAAATGAATTAACAAATGTCAGGGTGATGAAATAGCGCGTTAACGATAGAGTTTCGATGATGTAGGGGAATAACGTCATTACACGTTTTTTTCGCCTTTATTTGTTGCTTTCTTAATTCATCAGCTCCGATCACTAAACAAAACAATTGCAATGGACTGTCCAAATGAGAGATGCATACTGTGAGATCGATTAGAGTTGTCGTGGCCGATCCCCATAGCCAATGTGGATGCTGTTTGGCCTTTTTTCCACTAGAAAAAATCCAATTGCGAGGCGGTGTGTAGTTCAAGTGAATTGGTGATTGCATCATTTACATGCACGTTATTGCTTTGTAGGATAATTTCCGGAATTTTCCGTGCGTTTCTTTTGTGGATGTAGAGGTGTGTGTAAGGAATGAAGCTAACTTTGTCACAAGAAAGCGTGCTCTTTCGCATTTTTATTATCGTTGTATTTTCTTGGACGATCATGGATGGTAAATTTATATCACGATAATAGGACGAAATGGTCTTTATATTAATATAATTAAATCATAATAACGAATTGAAATAATTAATTACTATAATGTATTTGAATAATTAAATACCATCCCGATTATAATAATTAATGTCTCATAGTCTTAACATACATATATATATATATTTTTTTATTCCATTTAGGCTAATATACAGAAGTAATTAGTAATAATAAGATAAATGAGAAGCAACGCCATTTACAAAGGAATTAATCATTAATTTTCAAGCTTATATGAATTTGTTATAAATTTTGTTATAGATTAAATGACCTTTTATTTATTTTATATAAATCTATCTGCATAACTCATGTTCGTGTCAATTGGCAAGCGTACATTACAATATTTTTCACTCACTCTGGAGGGTATTTTTATGTTTTTTTATCACTTTAGCATTATTAATATGAAAAACAATACCCAATTTTATTTAACGAATGACGGTAAATATGAAGAGGAAATAGATAGGCGTATTATAGCTGGGAATAAGCAGATAAATAGAATTGTTGTCAGAATAATTGGCTTTATACGAGTTTATGCGAGAGAAAGGAAGATAGATAGATAGATAGATAGATAGATAGATAGATAGATAGCAAGCTAGCTAGCTAGCCAAATAGATAAAGATAGAGTGAGAAAATGAATAAAGGGAGGGGGAACAGGCGAGATTTTGATGACCCGTTGTTATCGCACTTGCAAGCACTACTTCAGCAATGCGTAAATGCACTAAAAGCACTTTTGTATAAGCTGTTGTATTAGTAAATAATATATAAATATCATTTTTATCCTACTCTCGAGCCTTTCGCGGTACTTACTGATGCTATAAGTCTGTTTGCCCAATTATATGGTATATTAGACCGCTAAAGACCCTAGAAATATCTAGGACCAAGCAACACTAGGCTCCACTAGGCTTCGGTTAAAACTTAAATGTGAATTGACTAACTGTGAGTCGAGCTTCCATACCACGTTACCGTGATTGTATTTACTTTTCTCTCTTCTCTTTTGCTCTCCTGCCGCGATTTTTTCATACACGCGCTAACATTTTAAATTTATTGTTCATCTGGCTATTTTGGCTTTCTTTTTAATACAAACCCATTTTAATTCACGTGTACAGAGAGAAACCGGAAGGCGTAACACGGTCAGATATTTATCGGTCGAGTTCGAAAGCATAGAGTGAGAGTTTTAACGGACCAACGGCTATGATTTAAGATGGCCGACTGCGAGTTCAACTGTACAACCCATTTTCTCTTGTTAATGTGCAAAATAAAACGGTTACCGCCTACTAAGGATTGTTTTGTTCCGTTGAATACGTATTCTAGTCGTGATGATAGATGCTCATAATAACTCTTTAGTTGTCTTTTTTCTTCTTCTAAAACAATATTCAACATTATTGTACATTGTAAAATCTCCATTCATTGTTCTGAATTTTCAATATTTAAAACTTCGTGGAGTGTCATGTATTCTAATAATTTATTTTCACATCGAGCAGTGTGCTGCCTAAATATAATTCTTTCAAAAAAAAAAAAAAAGAAACAAAAAATAATAAAATATTATGCTTCTAATACTTGTAAAAGTTTTGAAAACTTAAAAAGGAATTTATAATTCAAAATTTCAAATAAACTGCCCTTTATCAATGAAATGTTTTTATGCAATTTCAAGATTTACGTTAAAGTAACTGACAGCGCAATTTAACAATGAAATCTATTATATCAGAAATTGGTTACTATGACAATTTACCTAGAAAATAGGATTGTAAATTGAAATTACCTTTAAAATTTCGTTGATCCAAATTTAATGCTAAATTATGTACACGGTGTAGCGGAAATTTCGAGTTTCATCGTTTATCGACTATTTTCCATTAACTCTGCTTGATTTAAGTACATTGGACAGTTTTAAATTCACTCGACCGAACATTCATTTGATGATGCCTGCTGTACGGTAAATAAAGACGGGGGGGGGGGATATTTCAGTCACATTCTCTACTACGAATTTTACAAATTTTACAGATTTTTCGGAGTTAAATGCTCTCGAGACGCTAAGGCTTAGATTTTTATTTTTATTCAATGGCGATCCAGTAGCTCGATTGTCAGGGAAATCCTCGAGAGCGAAGACTGTGTACGAAAGAGTCGAGGTAGATTTGGGATTTAAGGGAGTCAGGTCCGGTCCAACTCTCTTGATCTAACGGCGTGACCGCACGCAGTTTACTGAATGGAGCAAGTTACGACCTAAGTTGTATTAACCTTGGTTCCTCCGGCATCGGCTTCACCGGATACAGAGGATTTTGAGTTCGCCCCACCAAAATGAAGCTCCAGCAACCTCGCGTATTTACAGTCTGTGGTTTCGCTGGGTTCCGAACCATTTCGTTCAGCCTCGTTGACTACCGCCTCCTACCGGCCGAATTAAGCAATGTCCCGGATGCCTATCAACCTCTCTACCTCATTCCTCACCAAAACACGCCCTCATCAACAAAACTCTGCCCCGACAAAATTTGTAATGGGAGAGTAAAGGAGGCATAAAGGTCGCGTTTATTAATTGACAACGCCCGTCTCACAGCCTCCTGTAAAATTCTTACAAATTGTTTTTGAAAAATGTTGGTATGCTCGGTTTTTATCGGCATGCCGGTGTTTATCCTTGTCTAATTGTAACGATTGCTTTGGATCGTGCATGCGATTCCCTTAATATGATTATGTAATTGGTCAGGTTAATTAAAATTCTAGACATGCCATTTGCATTTTTCGCGCATGCACGAACAATTTAATTTTCTAAAATATCTTGCTCCGCGAATTATGGGCGGCAGTTCTCTAATCTTTGTTGTCTTTCTTATTATATACACAATATAACGCCTCTTTTTTTTTCACTTTCTATTCTGCTTTTTTCTTTTTTCTTTTTTTAATTAAATTGTAGCATTTTATGATTAAATTTTATTTCAAGCACAAGCTATCACGCAGAATATTCCTAAATCGTTCGTTTTAATTACAGAATCGGACTGACACTACTGGCATTTTTGCATAAAAGACATTAGGAAGTAATGTTTAGCTTAAATATAACTGAAGAAACAAAATATTGAGATTTTTCTTAGCAATAATTGTGATCTATAATTATGAAGAACGAAATAATGAAGAAGGAGAAAGAATGAGTGACAATCAGTAGTTGCTGCTACGGTAACTTTAGTCTTATAACTCAACAACAATGATTTAATAAATCAATAAATTTTCTTCTAATGAGCCATAAAAGTAGTATATATTATCATTGATGTTGCGAAATTTTTTTTCACGAAACATATTAGAATTAACACGCGATCGACTCATTAAATTAACTCCATGGAGCTTTTATTCTGTCACTGCATTAAAAATATGCAAATATATAAATAATATTCAAATTATATGTAAGAGAAAAAAAAAGTTATGTTCGTTTGCTGGTGTAATGGAAGCATATTTTCTAAATTATGCATAAAAATAGAAATCCCATATAAATATGTGTAGCACGAATCCTAGAATTAAGCTATAGAGCATTTTTGCACAGATGCCCATTATTTTTAACTAATCAACGATGAATAATGTCGTACTATTTTTTTTGCTCTTTTATCGCTTCTCATTTATCACTTTATTTTTCGTTCTTTGTCTTGACGCCTAGACGTGGAATTTCTGTCCCTTTCGCTCTTTTTTTTTCCTTGAATGATTTCTTACTTGAAAAAAAAAAAAATATATATATAATGATGTATGACACAACAAATGTATTCACACAGTTGTGTATATATTGTTTGTGTATATATTGTGTATATATTCTGTATATATTGGTGACATTTAAATTTTTTATTTAAAGAGATATTGTAAGTATTTTTGTATATCCTCCTTAATAAATTAAATGACAATTATTTGACAAAAAATTTTAAGATGAAATTAAATTATTTTCCACACAATTATTATCAATGGCCATGTAAAATTATTATGTTTCACTAATGTCAGAATAAATTTTCTAAAAAACATTTTACGATGAATTCTCAATTAAATATTTTCTCATTTATAATATTTAATTTGCTCATGTGGTTTAAGCTTATACACGGACCATAAATTTTATTGCTTATTGCGAAATTAGAAATTTTTGAAATATTATGATAATATCGAGTTTCATATCATCAAAATTAAATGAAGAATATAATAATAATAATAATAGATTCAAACATCTTACGTAATTATATGTAGTAAGATCTTTTATGTTATATAAAAACTTTATTTATAGTCTTTTTTCATAGCATTTGTAATAAATTTTTATATGAATCTAACCTTAAGGCATCAAAGACAAGAAATTTTTTCGAATTAACTTTTTCCACAAGTTTCTGCAATACGCTCGTAAACCACGTTATCGTCGATTTTTCATAGTCAAGTTCATAGTTATGTACGAAAGCAGAAGAAAATATTTTTACAAAAGTCTTTGGAGAGCTTCCAATATTTTAGTTTTATAGTTTCATACTAATTACAATATAGACGCATTATTGTTCACGATGATGGTTAAACATGCAAATAAGGAAAGTTTTGAAGCTTTGTGTCTGGAATATTAATTAACATGATGTTTCAATACCGAAAATTGCAATATTGCAAACTTTAGTAATAATCATTATTTGACAAGAATGTAATGGATTATAGGATAAAATTTCAACGTCAAATATTAAAATCCACACACTTGTAATTAATCGATCTTCAATAATATTTATTATCATTATTATTAGGATATGTGATTTTTTCATAAAGACTATACTTTGAATAATGTTCACCGGTTAATGTTTTCATTCTAAATTAAAAATAATTCACTTTTTGTTTAAATTAGAAAATTCGGATTCTAAAAATTTATTGTTTGCCAGAAAAGTTTATTTTAAAATGCGCACCGTCACACATAAACACGCACAGACACAGAGTCAAACACAAATACAAAAAAAAAAGGATTTAGATTCTATGAATATCAAACACTGATGTAACGCGATATCTTTTGATATCTAACAAGACCTTATATAAGATTATCAAAGACCCTATGTTAAAGAATCTGTACATTTTTTTGAACGAATATTGTATTATAACAACTCATGCATTACAAATGGAGATAAATTTTATCTGTAAAAGCTTATTTTTTAACATCTATCTCGTATGATCAAATAAAACTGCACGCGATATCGGTTTAAATATAAAGATATAATTTAAAAATCTCGATCGTAATGTATATAACAGGTGTGACAATGCTGCGAGACAGTGTTGCTGTCCTTTATTTGGATATCGGAGAACAAGAAGCTCCGAATGCGAGTACATTTGCTGAAAGAGCTTAGTGAAACAGAAATTCTAGCCCTATATTTAAAGGGATATCATGATACCTCGTGCCGTCCTTATGAAATATACATGATTACACGGCCTTGTCCTTGTACTTGTTCACATGTAAGGAAAAGCGTCTTTCGAGTGTACTCTTGGCTAGCCGAGCAGACAGGGGATAAGCAAAAGAGCAGGATCGAGAGTAAGGCTTCGGGTAGTAAGGATTTTCTCAAGTGTACTCGCTTCGGAAAACATACCGCGGCAATATCCTCGCAGTTCTCGCTCGGCGGACAAGGAGAGACGATTACTCTAGCGTCGGCGCGTTTCCACGCCTACAAATACACGAGTCTATAGTCGTGGCAATGTACGAGGATCGTGCATAAGAGTGGCGCTGCAGCCTCCGTAGTTGCGGTCAATAAATCGCCGCAACAAAATGTCCGAGAATCAAAAGATAGATAGATCGAGTTAGGGATGGCTGAGGATGGTGGATAGGGGATCGAAGAGGACGACAGAGAGAGAGAGAGAGAGAGAGAGAGAGAGAGAGAGACAGGTGAGAGACAGAGCTGTCTGAAATTCGATTTGTATTCCAACGTTTCGAAGTAGCCAAGTGGTGTTACGCGAGGTCATTCTAGTCTAAAGTTTAGTCGAGCTAGGCGAGGTCACGGGGATGTGCAAATAGTTCGCGGTAGTAACGCCTCGAAGCTCGTCCCGGCTGTTTGTTTAAGTGAGTTAGCCAAGAGAGCCTACTTTGGACACTTGCTGCAAGGCAAAATCTGTCTCCGATTTCTACTACACAAAAGATACCTCGTGCCCTTGCCATTTTCCTGTCATTCTTTTCACAAAGTTTACTCGGAATTCTTAAGAAGTTTAGTTTTTAATAAAGTTTGCTTATTTCACTATATTTTGGGCATGGTACGTGCATAACGGCGCTTTATTTTCATTGAAAAAGTTTCAAATAGTAGAAAAGTTTGATTTATTAGTGGCTCGCTTTATGATAAGATATAGGAAATAATATTGATTTGGATAATCTTTCGATATTGTATATTTTCATAACTTTTTCACTTTCAATCGTATGAATCAAATCCCTATCAACATCATGTACTCTATCGTAATACTTTTCAAGTTATTGATGATTTAGAATCAATTTACCGAGGGCAATATTCAAAAAGAGATTTTAATGACACAAATCACGTAAATAACTCACAACTTTTATCAGCCATTAACCATACTAAATTCTACGAACAATTTAACATTTCGCAGTTTGCTTAACTGCAACAAATCAAACGTCTCAATTCTCGTAAATTACCATACTCTACAATCAATGAATTTACTTCGTATAAATCACTGATAAAACTGAGCGATATAAAAGTCCACAACGATCCACTTAATGCGCTATTTACGAGCGTATCGAAATATTTTCAAACCTTGTTCTCATAGTATAGAGCGAGCTGGACAGAAAATGCAGATAGGAGCTGAGAATGGTAAAAGTGCCGACTCAACAATTCAAAGTCAACTTTCTCGTCTGGCAAGCGATTTATAAATATACCTCATCGTAAATTGAAATTAGAGGAAATCATGCGATCGTTCCTGCGTCGTGGATGAGAAAGTCGAGAGATAGCACTCACCAAGTGTCGCCCCCTTCATATGCAGCTATGACAAGTAAAGTATGCGTCATTGGCCACTCAGCTCTTCGCATATATACATGCAATCGCGTAGTAAATACCGAGTTTATCGGGCCTTGTAAGTGGAGAAGAGTAAGAGAGGGTACTCAGAGAGAAGGTTTTATATATATATATATATATATATATATATATATATATATATATATAAAACCTTCTCTCTGAGTACCCTCTCTTACTCTTCTCCACTTACAAGGCCCGATAAACTCGGTATTTACTACGCGATTGCATGTATATATGCGAAGAGCTGAGTGGCCAATGACGCATACTTTACTTGTCATAGCTGCATATGAAGGGGGCGACACTTGGTGAGTGCTATCTCTCGACTTTCTCATCCACGACGCAGGAACGATCGCATGATTTCCTCTAATTTCAATTTACGATGAGGTATATTTATAAATCGCTTGCCAGACGAGAAAGTTGACTTTGAATTGTTGAGTCGGCACTTTTACCATTCTCAGCTCCTATCTGCATTTTCTGTCCAGCTCGCTCTATACTATGAGAACAAGGTTTGAAAATATTTCGATACGCTCGTAAATAGCGCATTAAGTGGATCGTTGTGGACTTTTATATCGCTCAGTTTTATCAGTGATTTATACGAAGTAAATTCATTGATTGTAGAGTATGGTAATTTACGAGAATTGAGACGTTTGATTTGTTGCAGTTAAGCAAACTGCGAAATGTTAAATTGTTCGTAGAATTTAGTATGGTTAATGGCTGATAAAAGTTGTGAGTTATTTACGTGATTTGTGTCATTAAAATCTCTTTTTGAATATTGCCCTCGGTAAATTGATTCTAAATCATCAATAACTTGAAAAGTATTACGATAGAGTACATGATGTTGATAGGGATTTGATTCATACGATTGAAAGTGAAAAAGTTATGAAAATATACAATATCGAAAGATTATCCAAATCAATATTATTTCCTATATCTTATCATAAAGCGAGCCACTAATAAATCAAACTTTTCTACTATTTGAAACTTTTTCAATGAAAATAAAGCGCCGTTATGCACGTACCATGCCCAAAATATAGTGAAATAAGCAAACTTTATTAAAAACTAAACTTCTTAAGAATTCCGAGTAAACTTTGTGAAAAGAATGACAGGAAAATGGCAAGGGCACGAGGTATCTTTTGTGTAGTAGAAATCGGAGACAGATTTTGCCTTGCAGCAAGTGTCCAAAGTAGGCTCTCTTGGCTAACTCACTTAAACAAACAGCCGGGACGAGCTTCGAGGCGTTACTACCGCGAACTATTTGCACATCCCCGTGACCTCGCCTAGCTCGACTAAACTTTAGACTAGAATGACCTCGCGTAACACCACTTGGCTACTTCGAGAGAGAGAGAGAGAGAGAGAGAGAGAGAGAGAGAGACAGGTGAGAGACAGAGCTGTCTGAAATTCGATTTGTATTCCAACGTTTCGAAGTAGCCAAGTGGTGTTACGCGAGGTCATTCTAGTCTAAAGTTTAGTCGAGCTAGGCGAGGTCACGGGGATGTGCAAATAGTTCGCGGTAGTAACGCCTCGAAGCTCGTCCCGGCTGTTTGTTTAAGTGAGTTAGCCAAGAGAGCCTACTTTGGACACTTGCTGCAAGGCAAAATCTGTCTCCGATTTCTACTACACAAAAGATACCTCGTGCCCTTGCCATTTTCCTGTCATTCTTTTCACAAAGTTTACTCGGAATTCTTAAGAAGTTTAGTTTTTAATAAAGTTTGCTTATTTCACTATATTTTGGGCATGGTACGTGCATAACGGCGCTTTATTTTCATTGAAAAAGTTTCAAATAGTAGAAAAGTTTGATTTATTAGTGGCTCGCTTTATGATAAGATATAGGAAATAATATTGATTTGGATAATCTTTCGATATTGTATATTTTCATAACTTTTTCACTTTCAATCGTATGAATCAAATCCCTATCAACATCATGTACTCTATCGTAATACTTTTCAAGTTATTGATGATTTAGAATCAATTTACCGAGGGCAATATTCAAAAAGAGATTTTAATGACACAAATCACGTAAATAACTCACAACTTTTATCAGCCATTAACCATACTAAATTCTACGAACAATTTAACATTTCGCAGTTTGCTTAACTGCAACAAATCAAACGTCTCAATTCTCGTAAATTACCATACTCTACAATCAATGAATTTACTTCGTATAAATCACTGATAAAACTGAGCGATATAAAAGTCCACAACGATCCACTTAATGCGCTATTTACGAGCGTATCGAAATATTTTCAAACCTTGTTCTCATAGTATAGAGCGAGCTGGACAGAAAATGCAGATAGGAGCTGAGAATGGTAAAAGTGCCGACTCAACAATTCAAAGTCAACTTTCTCGTCTGGCAAGCGATTTATAAATATACCTCATCGTAAATTGAAATTAGAGGAAATCATGCGATCGTTCCTGCGTCGTGGATGAGAAAGTCGAGAGATAGCACTCACCAAGTGTCGCCCCCTTCATATGCAGCTATGACAAGTAAAGTATGCGTCATTGGCCACTCAGCTCTTCGCATATATACATGCAATCGCGTAGTAAATACCGAGTTTATCGGGCCTTGTAAGTGGAGAAGAGTAAGAGAGGGTACTCAGAGAGAAGGTTTTATATATATATATATATATATATATATATATATATATATATATATAAGCAATGGAAGGAGGTAAAGGGCGGTTCTCGGCGACCGCAGTATCTAACGAAGGAGTTTGTCTATGATATTTCGAGAGAGAGAGAGAGAGAGAGAGAGAGAGAGAGAGAGAGAAAGAGAGAGAGAGAGTATGAGCCAACGCCCGCGCCGTTTTAGCTCAAAGTCATAAATCCCGCGCTCGCACTCCTACCGCTGTTAATACAGCCTCCGCAGGAAAGGCAGTTTACGAAACCCGCCCATCTCGGTCCTCTTCTCACTCATACCCCTCGACTTACTTCATTTGCCTCTTGTGTCTCCTCGTGTCTCCTCGTGTCTCCTCGTGTCTCCTCGTGTCTCTGAGCGACGTCTTATCGTGTCTGCGTAAGAGTTGCTCAGAGCGAACGAGAATATCCGCAGGGATCCCACGGTCGCCAGCGCATATCGGACATCAATGTTTGCTTCCGTGTCCGGAGAGAGTATTTGTGAGTTCGTGTGCGTGGGGGCGGCTGTACGCATTGACGTGAAAAGCCATGGAGAGCGCAAATTTGAGTTTGATTAATTTTATGTTGATCTGGGTGTTGTTGTATCGAAACTATTAACTGGCCAGGAGGGCCGTAGGGGTGTAGTTCCATATAGATGGAACCGAAGGAGCTAAAAAAAAAATGGACATACTAGCAATTGAGAGATATTTGGAGTATTTTATTTACATTGTGAAACCTTATGTAATATAAATGAGAAACTTTAGGTATTGTAGAATATTAAAATTGCCAGTACTTTAAATCAAATTAGTCGCTTAGTAGCAACAATACTTGGAATAAAGTAACGTGAAGTTTTATTTACTGTACTGTTACCGAGCTTCTTAAATTGTAGTTTATAATTTATTGCCTAACGATAAGGCGAACCCTCTAATTGTTATGTAAATTTGAAAATACTAAGATTTATGCTATCGCCCACTTTTAACTTGGAGTTTTATTTTAAATTCAAATCTATAAAAGTATTAATCTTGTTAACTTTTAACAAATTCACGCGTATAAATTATTCACTATATTTATACATATTTTTATAAGCTAAAGCTGTTTACGGACTTTTTTTTGTTAATAATAAAATAGATGAACATTGAAGAGATCACAGACGATGTGGTATGGTTATGGAATGTGATAAGAATTAGAAGAAAGTTTTTACATTGAATATTTCAGTAAATTTCCATATATTAATTGCAAACTTTTAATTCTCTTCAAAGAATTGATTTTCATTTTATATACACTAGGATGCTACAGATTGAGTTTTTAAAACGTGTAATTAAGGTATACTAAAGCAGTTGACAATCCAGAAATTTTATTATAACCAAAAAAAAAAGCATAAATACGGGATAAAATAAGGCATAAAATGTAAGAAAAAGAGAAAGACTAACTTATTTTTTAATACTTAATTAATTAATCAATTTGCCGTAACAACTCGTAAATGAAAAAAAAATTGGTACGAAGAAATTATAAAAGGAATTATAAAAGCAAAATTTAATAACATGTGTTATTCTAAAAAAAAAAAAAATTTTTTTGTATTTTACGAAGTAAAGAATTTTATTTTATAACATCATTTATTCTAAGGTAGTTTAATATTTGAATTTTATAAAATAAGAGTTTTACTACTATGTTTGTGAATAATTGTAATATGCAGTCTTTATGAGATGTTAAAATAAAGAAAATGTTTTATATTTTTATATTTCTTCGATATTGGGCATTTTTAATGTAACAGCAAATAGATGATACCAATACCATTATGAAAGTTTTGAATTTAATTACTTGCTCTATCTGTTACATAATTCGAAATAAATCGTTTCGAAAATGACTTCAATTATACGAAAGACAAAAAAAAAAAAAAAAAAAAGATAACATAGATATTCTATTGTATAAAACTTAATTAATTTTGTATTTTTAACATTTTATGAACAGAATTAAGTTTCATTTACGAAACATTGTGGATAAAATTATTGATCTTATGCTTTCACATCGCAACTTTAAGATGCAAATGATAATTATTAACGAGAACAGTAAAGTAGAATTACATAAAATTTCTGACAAACTATTAGACTCGTTGCACATTACCTTATATGGACTTCAATTATATTAAGCTTTAAAATAGTATTTAAGTGCAAGGTGAATCTAAGCTAAAGTTTATTTTAAGTGACAATAACGATTGATGCGACACTTAAATTCTCAACATAATAGATCATGTAATTGAAAATGTAAACGATATTGGTCGAATGATAACTGTAAAATGAAATTTTTGTCCGTATACAATGTATTATTTATATTATTTATAGACAATATTTTGCAAAGCTATTGACATGTAAAAGATAAGAGTGATCGAGAGCGAATAAATAGCCTGATAAATCAATGTATTATGTACGGTATCAAGTAGGAACAATTAAGAAAGTTATTTGCGAGATGCTTAAGGAGTTATGGAGTTATTCATAAAGTCCGTAAGGTCGGGGATAGAGAGACGAGTAGGGCAATCTAATTATGTTAGAAAGGCGCATCTTTCAAACTGCTCGCTTTTGAGTTAAAATTTTTAAAAGTTACATATTGTGTTAAAATTAAATTCACTAAAAATCCAACTTTTCATTTTATTTTATGACTTATTATTTATAATTGCATAACAAAAGTGCAATTTCGTGATATTGTAAAGTTTAATAAATCATATTAAGATAATGGAAAACTTACAAGTCCTAAAGTACTCCGACCAACTTGAGCAAACTCTTTAGGAACCTTAATTCGATTATAACTACCCTCATCAAAGATCTATAATTACAATAACCTTGTAAAAAAGAAAATTGACAACGATAAGATAATATTCTAGTAAATAAAATACGTTGGATCTTAGTTACTGTAGATCAAATAATTTTAAAAAATATTCGTGCGGCTAATCAATTTTACCGCAAAGTTTTATAAATCTATATTTGTCATTTATTTGTCTAAACAATATATTAAAGAATTATTAAATTATACAATTTTATTACACTGTTTTTTTCTTGTTTTTTTTTTTTATATTTTTAATTTTGAGAGTAATAATATTCAATATAAATTCAAATATGTATATATATATATATATATTTTTTTTTTCTTCTAATTGTACTAACGTTTATCATTGTCGAGAGCTCTATAATATAACAAACTGCGTATGTGACAAAAAATTGAAGAGCATTTGACTATAAAATATTTATAATATATATAATTTCTGTATTTTTGTCACAAAGCACTATTGGAAAAGGATGTTCATAGACATCCATTGTAAATTTAAAAAAAAAAAAAAAAATCAAGAAAACAGGCAGTCCACGATATTAATTTGAACTTGGTGCATACGATTATAAAAGATTATCGATAATATCAAGCAGAGAATAGAAACTAAAGTGACGCTACGTTAAAATGAGAATTACAGGCCATAAATGTTAAGATTATATGAATTTTTGCGTCGAGGATAATGTAGCTTTTAGCGATATACTATAAATCTGTTAAGGGAAAGTTCGAGCTAAAAAATTGTACTATATATGCGCGAATACGGTTAAGTGTTGTAATTTCTCTTTCAGTATATGGAAAGACGTTGTTTCGGGAAATGCGTGAATTATAGGAAATGAGCGAGCGATAGAGATTGTGAGAAACGATGAAAGATCGTGAAAGGAAAAGCTCGCTCCAACTAGGGAGATTTAGAACATTGTGCGTTAATATTACGCTGTTGCACACGTTGCGTTACTTAACTAAATTAAAACTATCGTCTATAATTTTGTCGTTTATTCAAATCTAAAAAAAATAGAGCGAGCGAGCGTTGAAAAGGGATTCGATCGAAAAGCTGCCAGTCCTTTGTTCTCCCGATGAACGAGCTTTATTTAATTATTTAATTATCGATTCAGGCGCAATGTAACATTATTATTACATATAATGTTTGCCGTTATCCTTGTATAGGACAGTTAAGAGAACCGGCGAATAGCGAATTGTCGCCAGAGAAAAATAACGTTGTATCGAGCGTGACCGCGGGATAAAAGCTTCGGCGTTCAAACGTTTATTCGCGTGTCAAAAGTCCGGTTTAAAATCACGTGACTCCTTCGCGCTCACTCTTTTATTTATCTCGTTTCGCTCGTACTCTCGCTTATATTTCCTCAGCCACTTAAGCAGCTTCCCAATGTCGTGATTTCTTCGCTTCCCGCCTACTGATTCCACATATTCCGAATCCTCCCCGGCTATTTACCCAACCTGTGCGCACATGCGCTTAGGTACGTTATCGACCTACTACTACATAAACATATGTTTAACTGGTTGATCTTCACTCGCTTCTCCTCGTCACATTTATTTGCCTTCGTTCGCTCGTTCGATTCCTCCTTTCTTCTTTTCTTGTTATTGCGCCTACTGGGCACGCTTCTCAATTTCTTCGATCTCAAATTGTGTAAATTGACACGTGAAATAAATACGGTTTAATATGTTTGGTAATATCTTCGTTATCGATCGTTTTAATATCGCGGCATGTTACGAATCGATTTTCATAGAAGCTTGTTTAGAGAGTTGAAAAACGCGTGGGTCGATAATTTATGGCGTTCGAAGCAATTGCCGTTATTAAAGCTCTTGTGGTTGCAACGAGGCTTTATCGCAAGCATACCCGGAAATATTGATAAGGTAAAAAATCCGATTGAGAGGGGGTAAACAGGTCGTGCGTGATTGAAGGGGAATAAATAGGGGAGGATAGAGTCGAAGCGGCGCCTAGTTTTATATCGTGAGTGGTGAATTGTTCTTTTTGAATTTGCAGCACGAAGAGCTATAAATTAATCCCAATGAAGTAAATCTCAGACAGTTGAGTAAAAATCAAAACAAAAAAATAAAAAAAAAACAAAAAACAAAAAACAAAAAACAAAAAAAAAATAGAAAGAAGGAAGGAATAAAAAGCTTTTCGAATTAATGGGTTTGAGTGGTAATTTTAATTAGAGTTTCGCACGTACTGAGAAATTAGTGCGCAAAAGATGAAATTCGACTATAATATTCGTCATCATCGGCATCATCGGAGAGAAATTCGATACTCACTACACGCGAGTCGAACGAATTGTTTTTTACGCAAATTTAACAAACTTAAGTGGCTGACTGAGGCAAAAGTCGAAGTTCTGAGCAGTAGAGCGTAAGTTGCGAATTTACTTGTTTTGTGAATGTAGTGGCCCGAAGGTAGAGGAAGAAAGGAAGGAGAAAGGAGTCGAGTTCGAGAAAGTAGGATGTGGAGTACTTGAAAAATGGTCAGTCTCGACGAGTCTAGGATAAAAAGACTGGACGTTTATCGTATTTTAGCCTTTGTGCTCGGCTCGTCTTTTTTTCTGCCTCAGCGGATCGTCTGTAGAATATTAAATTACCAATTTAAACGACCTTTTTCCCGTCTCCTTCTCCAATTGAAAAATTAATTATTATAACGGGAGTCGAATGATCAATGATAAAGCGCCTTTTTAAAATGCTGCCTAATGTATAGTAGTATAGATAAATTTGAAAGCTTTAAACACACTTTTAAGACTATCGCAGCAGTTATATTAGACGCCATGGCACTCGCGAGGAGCTGTAAGTGTAAACACGGATGCGAAAAAAATTCATTTTTCACATGTGTATGAGGTGCATCGTATTTCTTACATTAAATGGTTTTTAAATGATGATTTGAATTTTGTCGTTATATCGAAAAGGAATTAAATGTCAGGAATACGAATAAATAATAGCTTTGAAACGACATTGGAAGGCGCTACGATGAATAAAAAATTTATTCTCGTCGTTCGATTAGATAGATGAAATTTATTTTTACTTTTATATTTTTGAATTTTCAATCGTAGCTCAGCCATTTTGGATAAGCGTCGAATTTTGCCGTAGTAAAGAGGCCATTTAGTCAGACGCATGTGCATTACGCATATTTCAGCTACTTACGACATCTCTGCCAACATTATTTATGCAGATGACGCAAAGCAATTCAAGTACGTTAATGAATAATAGGAGTTAAAATTACAATTTTTACCATTTTAAAATACTATTTTGACTATCAAATCACAATTCCATAAGAAAAATAAGATAAGCTTACTTTTATAACAAGAAATGTAAAGGAGCATAATTTAGGACCCAATCCTTAATATTAATTCTTCTCCAATAAAAAGAAATTATTTTACTTAATAACGATATGTCTTTTTTTATTACATTTTTTTATTCAATTTTTGATATTAGAGATATTCAATAAGCGTAAGATGATCGAAAAGGATTTTTTTTTTTAATAATAATGGAAAACAGCAACGAAGTTAATTACGACAAGTGAAAAATAGAAAAATTTTTATTATAAAATATAAATAGGAGACAATTTTTTTCGACAAATTGATTATGTTGACTAGGCGTCACCTTACAACAAACTAAACACGTAATTCTGCAAATTATGTTTGTCCCTAATTTTTCGTGCTAACAATGAGTGAATGAGAGAGAGAGAGAGAGGGGGGGGGGGGGATGTATCGTTTTCAATCAGTCTTGGGAAAATTGACGGTAGTCGTGGCAATAGTCAGCAGTCGATGAATTTCAACACGTTTCAAGTAGGAAAATTTTGGGCGACAACTCAGACTCGATTGGCACATGCGAACGAGGTAAGGTAAAATGACCAGGCAAAATGGAGATGCAACATCCACGAATACGCGGCAACCCGTGAAATTTGTTCTCCACCTATCGATGAAATTTCGTGGTCGTTGTTAGTTCACGGTTGTGTGCAAGTGGTAATGTCGGTGTGGTTGTGAGGGTCGATGAAAGTGTTACGGTCCTTAACACTCTTTGAGCCAAGGTACGAGAGGTCAACTTGTCGTTCCGTAGGAACTCCGAACTTGCATTAAGATGGCAGCAAATCAATCATTACCAGGCTAAATGTCACTGATAAGGTTTATAAAACAACAAGTACTTCAACTATTACTTTTAAATTTCTGTTTTACTCTTCTGTCCCAGCTGAGAAGCACTGTGTGATACTAGATTAAACGAGTGTAGCCAAACTCAATGTATGATTATGATATTTATGAACTTTAAGAACTTTATATACTCATAAATAATACATTATTTATCGACCAATGACATAATAACATTAATAATGAATTAAGAATTAAATTATATTATTCGTGAATTATTCGTAAATTATTTGATAAAAGTCTTCGATATATCATTGTTCGTGTTTTAAAATATATTTCGTTTCTTTGAATAATAATAAGGATTCCCATTATAAGTAATTATTCGCAAATAAGTAATATTTACATTAATTTAAACATTTATTAATAAAAATATTTGCATTAAAAAAAGCACAAGTCTACAAGTCAAGTTGATTGAATTTAGAAAGCAATTTTCTTGTTAAGTTTTTTTTTTTTTTACATTATAGAGTGAAAACAATTCTTCATATTTAATTTTTTATTACAGATTTTTCTTTATGATACTTGTTTCTATTGGAATAATTGTTCTTTCATTATTATTTCGAAAACATTTTGAAAAACATAGGATATAGGAAACAAATAAAAATATGAATGAACGTTTAATAAATTTTAATAAATTTATTAAGAAATTTATTTCATATTTATTTCTATTCCATACATTAAGAAATTCATTATACATTATTCAATGATATTAAAACAAAATATTGCAGAGCATTAATGTAATGCGATATATGTAATTTATAATTCATGTATATCATAGTTTTAATTATTTTTTTTTAATTCCAAATTTTGTTTAGAGCAACTTCTAGTTTAGGGGAAAAAATTACATATCAGGAATAAATATACTATCCTAATGAGACCGTAATTTCATAATTTAAAACAATAATACGAAAATGTTGAATATCAGAACATTTTATATTTGTTGAGAGTTTGAATTACACTTCCAATGTGCTTTCCATGCTTCTTCCGAGCTCATACAAAATAACAGAATCGGCGCTTTGCAAGTTAGAAAAAGAAAGCCGAAATTAGACGCTTTCATCTATATAAGACGAAGAAGAAGAAAAAAAGTATAACTTATTGGAATGTGTAATTACATATAATCAATGAGATATTTGATGATAAACGGCGATTATATCCGATGAGATTTCATCGATAATGAATTTACTAGGACTAGTCGTCAATAGTTGAAAATTTCTGGAATAAAATGTGTTTATGTTATCTTAATTTTTTTTTATCCCTGTAGGATATGGTTATTTATATTATTGCTGATCATATACTAAAGTAATTTACTATATAGAAATCACGAGAATCTTATAAAGCTAAACGGAGCAAATTTTTGTCAATTTCATAAATCTTGTTTAAGTATGTAATTTTATTAAGAAAATATAGATCAATAATTTTTATAAAACTATAAAGTGATAAATAGTTATTTCCCCTAAATTTATTTGCAATGAACGACATTTCAAAATTAAAAAATTGTTATATATATTTATTTTTCTAATAAATATGATAGATCGCCACAGTAATGAAACCATTGTTAATGCAAGAAACAAGTGTTAAATATTTAAAGATAAGTTGATTTTTATTTGAAACATACAATGCGTACCAGTTGAGGACGTAATTTAAAACTTTAAATAATATTTTATCAAATAAGTTTATTTAAGCGATATGAGCTACGAAATAGATTAGCTTATGTAATAAATCATATTGTCACTGAGTGCATCTCTGACTCTTTATTATTGTAGGAGACAGATGTTATTTCCCGAAGAAAAATAAGGAAAATATGTTTTTTATTTGTGTAAGATGGTACTATAAATATATTAAATGCCACACTCACGCACGGACGCGAACACGCACGCACACACGCACGCACACACGCACGCACGCGCACACACATATATATATATATATATATATATATGTATATATATAAATTACGCTACACTTCATACAAAAGTTTTTATCGGTATTTTTAGAGTCGAAGTTGCAAGATTACCTATCTTCGTAAAACATTTATTTTAACTTTACAGCCATTTTCTTGAAATACTATTTTATAAAGTCATGATATTAGTCTACATCTCATTTTTGACCCATAAAATTCAAATATTTTAAAGTTATTAATCTAGAGGGCATGTAGCGAAAATTAGTATTTTTATCATCTTAAATACATTTTTAATTACTTTTTTCTTCAAAATTTTGAAATAAAAATGTCTCTAAATTATTCGGTTAATGAAATTAACTATTGAAGTATAAATTAAATTAACTAACTAATTCAAACATTAATGACATTAATAATTAAAAAAATTATCTGTTTAAATTATTGCTTTTGTTTTCTTCTTTCTTTTTTTATAAATATAGCTTACCTTAACGAATTATTAGTTTTATAAATCAAATTGAATAGGCCAAATAAAACAATCCAATATCATTAATATAATTATTTAGAAAATATTAATTCTCGAACAAAATTTTTTTGTATATAATTTCAATGTTGAACATATTGTTTTTATTTCATTCGATTTATTTTAAAGGGCATATACCGCCAGACATAAAAAATATATCATAAATAATTTAGAAAAGTAATATAAACTAATCATATTTATACAATATTTTATTAAGTTACGGTTATAATGAATTCAATAATAATACGCTCTTTTTAAAATAATGTTATTTTAAAAAATCCTGTCATTGTAAATGAGAATTAAATTCGTCTATAAAGATTAAAAGATTTTTCTCACTATAGACATTAAGATTACATAATGAGTATTAATTAATTTATATCATCGTTGGGATCTCAATGCAATATCTTTCATATTTACAAAATTCGATCAGTCAATAAACTACTTTCGACAACCTCATCTATCCATCTTAATTGTACGATTTTCGGCAAAAGCGAAAATAACCGAATGTTTAAAATTCTTAGTGCAAAAAATATTTTTTTTCGATTACGATAAATAAAATTTTTTTTTTTGTTAATTATATCATATTTCTATTCTCCTCTCACTTTTTCACTCTGTCCTCTACTTTTTATGCCTTTCTATGGCACTGGCTTTCTTTATTATACTACCCTTTCACTTTGCAGTAAATCTATCTGTAATAATAATGTAGTTAAGAGGTAAAACATTGGCAATACGACTGGAAAATTAATATATCTAGTGATTGTTACGAACGTGTCAAATACGCATGTGCTTATGCAATTAACTGTAAACGAAAAATCTTATACAATTGATTGGCGATAAATCGGGGACATGCGACACAACTCAACGTAGTTAAGCATAATTTATTAGGACAGAACAAACAATAGGATAATTTGAAGTCTCATAGGTAAGTAGATAGATGAATAGATCGATTGAATTGTATCAGACTCATAGAATCCTGTCTTTTTGCAACTATAAAATTCGTGAATTATGGAAATACTGTTAAGGAAGAAAGCTAATCGACATTGGATTGCTTCTCAAAATTGAATTTTTCTCATCTACTTCGGCTTCATTTTCTCTACATTCAAATTATTCTGTCTTGTTGCGTTCACGATCCACACTATACCTTGAGCAAATTTTCAAACCTTCAAAGCAATGTTTAAATCTATTGAATGCAATGCAAAAAAAATCATTATTTTTAATCTAATATTCTAACTATTACTTACTTATACTAACTGTTATAATTATACTAAAATTTAATAAATACGTTGGAGAATTTCATATTTTATTTCAAAATTTATATTTTTCCATCCATTAAAAGGAATTGAAATTCGATAAGAGTAGTGAATATTAATATTAATATTTGTGGATACAGATTATTCACGAAATATTCCTTTAATCACAGATAGTTATCAAATCTGTCAATTTATTTGAACTTTTAACGTAGCTCATATGGTCTTCGTTACAATCTATGTGCCTTCATATTTATATGAATTAGAGCCAATAATTTAAATATGAATATGATTAAATAATTATGATACACTACAATAATAATAACATATATACATATAGATGTGTGTGTATCCAAGCACTTAATAAAGTATTACATTTAAAAGATAGATTAAGGTTCAGTATATACGAATATGTCTATTAGGAGAGAAAAACACTCATTGGCCATTGTCTGGTTATCCAAATCCATAAAATTTAATATTCGTATTTTTATCCTTATTTATGCTTCAAATTTTTATGAGCGAGTAAAATAAGTTTTATCATTGAAATTTAAGGCAAACAATATGCTTAGTAATATATTACTCTTATTTTTTATTCAATGAAGCCGGAATAGAGTTTCATTTTCACGAGCATTATAATACGTTATAACGGAAATTGCATATACACTATTAACATACGCTTTAAGCTAGTTACTTTTTTAATTGAATAATATTATTTATAATAAAAATAGTCTTAGTATAATATAATACTTCGTACGACGAGTCGAGCGGACGAGTTAATAAGCCTTGCCGGTGGACATTGCGTGTAATATATAAGGTTCGGATATTATTCCTCCGAGACAACTAATCGCGTACATTTATTGAAACGTATAAATAGACCATAATGAATTCATCGAGAATTCAAGGAAATTTAGAAATAGATTCCATCGAGCTTAACTAGCAGGAGCTTAACCAATCCTACTTCAACTAATGTGTATGTAATCTATCAAATAATCAAGAGCACTTGTATGCAGTGATTCCGGAGTGGGTGGGGGGCGAGGTGGTGGTAAAGGGGATGTAGAGAGGGATAGAGAGAGAGAGAGAGAGAGAGAGAGAGAGAGATACTATGCGTGGACTAAGTATCTTTGAAATTCGCAGTGGCTTCGTAAAGCTCCGAAAGCTCAATACCCATGAGGAAAACAGCAGCGAGAGTAAAGACGATTTTACATTAACGAGCCGCTCTCGTTGAGCGATCGTAAGGATGTCGCAAAAGGCCAATTGTAACCGTATCTCGTGCTATTTGATCGCACGTGTTTACGCATAAATTACACACTAGTCCCAGGGAATTGTTCCTTCTCCCCGGCGCTCTCCTCCTAGAGCTGCTTCTCTTGGGGGAAGCTGCCAAACTCCCGAGCTACGCTGCTTCGGCTCGGAACTCGTTACGCACGCATACGTATGTAGGAATAAATCCGTTTAAAGTTATAAACGGATTAATGTCCCATGCAGCGGCATGCCGCTCTTTCTCGCTCTTATATTTCTTTCTTGATCCATTTTTGTGCTTTCTCCGTTAACGACTAGGTGGCGCGAGTCATTAACGAGTTGGAGCAAAATCTTACCGGTTCGTAGTTTTGGTTATTAATAAGTCCGAGAGCTTTCAACCGTTCGACCTATTTTACCGGAAAAATTTTAAGCTCTAAAAATGTTCGCCATTCTCTCGTTGAAATTCGAACTTCAAATAGGCCAATCTCGTTGGCTCATGTTGACCGTATGAATAATAATGAAGAAATGCTTTGAACTACCCTAGATACGTTATTACACCGCGTACATTGGCCGATGTGGTTTTTGGGCTTCGTTACACCGTAGCTACAATTACTATATCGTAAAATTGCATAATTTTCCCTTAAATCTCGTATTTTTATTTCCCCACTCACGCCACTGTTACAACTTGCAAATATGCAACTTCCTCGTATAACTTTGCATAAGCGTAGCAAGTATCAAGCCGTAACGATCGGTAATTATACTTTATCACGTATATACTTGGAATAATTGTACGGGATCGTCGAAATTGTGGACGAGGCTTGATGCTGCAATTGAACGGCAGGCCTCGATCATTTTCTCCAACGAAACGAATGAGATAAGGGCAGGCTGGAAAAAAGAGTTTCCCATTTTCCCGGGTAGAATCCAGAGGCGAGCTCTTGGAGGCTGCACGAACCACTGCATCGAACGAGGACAGGTAATGAAATAGGATCGACGGCCGATCCTTGAGTGCGCCAAGTGTCGGGACGAACGCGCTAATTTATCTCGCATCGGGGCCATTTGAATTACAAATTGGATAAGATTACACACGCCAGCTTGCAGGGAGACTCGCGAGATCGAGTTTGTGCACACTGGGGCGATAACTGCGAGTGCGAGCATTGTTTTTATATTTGAAAGTTTGAGTGCGATAGCGGCATACACGAGCGCGTGTTGTCTCGCTTGTTCCCGAGTTACTTAATCGCACTGATGTCGGACAGTTGCTGAATTTATCGACGAGTGCCTGTTCATCAACCTCCACCAACTATATTCACAATACCACTAGCGTTGATATTAAAACGCGTCGTCTAATAATAACGTATAAAACCAAAGAATAATTATGAGTTTCGTCATAGGTGGATTAGTATGCTGTTTAAGAAGAGTGACGGTGTAATGGCGTTTATGAAAGGACGTTGAGATATAATAACATTTATAGATGGAATCTGATCAATGAGTGTTGAAATGCTGTTTGTTGATAAGCTATCGAGCTAACGGCGGCATCCATAATTTTTTACTGTCAACTTGACGTTCGCTTTGCGTTACGTTGACCGTATATTTACGTGAACGTTTATTTGCATCTGACGAGTTTTTCGAGATAATTGCTTTAAATTGCATATTTGTTACTCGAGAGCCTTCTATTTAATATGCATATAAACATTTTCAGCGAAATTTGCATTCACCCGCTTTAATTGTTAATCGATTATACATATATATATATATATATATATATATATATATATATATATATATTTAGCTCATTTTAGGTGTATAGTAAATGTTCTTTTTCGGCAAAAAAAAAAGTAATTTAAAAGCATTTAATATAAAGCAAAGTTTGTATGAGATTGTATTTTGTTTGTTCATTAAGTGAAACTACTGTCGATTAACTTTTAATTTTTTCGATTAACCTGGAGTTTTTATCGATCTTTATCGAGTATTCAATATTATCATTCTATCGATATTTATTCATTATCTCACCTCTATCGAATGATACGAGAGCCTAATTAATGACTCGTAATAATTTCTCGATTTATTGAATATTTCTCTTTAATGATGTGCGATAATTTGGTTTGCTTCGAATTAACGAATGAAAATAAAATGTGATTTAGTATAACTAAGTCGATCGTAGAATTTTATTCATATTTAATCATTATCGCTGAAGCTTCAATAGTAAATCAAGTCCGAAACGTACACGTTAAGTTGTTCGATTTTTCATAATTTCTTGATCTATCAACTTCCAATGATTTACATAAACGACGATTTATTATACATTTGTAATGACCTACCTGCTAAATTCCAATAATTGAAACAAATAGAAACTTCAATCTTATCTTATAATGATTAGGGAGGGGGGGGGGTGAATAACTGAATTTGAATAGTTTTATAATTAATTTTAATTTGTGCATAATTTATGTGAAAGTAGATATTAAACGGTAGCTTTTTAGCCTCATTTTCAATAGCAATGTAAACTTAATTTATTTAACGTTCACTTTACGTAAGAGGACTGTAAAAAAATGTTTCTTTTTTTTTCCATTGATTATTACATTCGAATGATAATTGAAATCTAGAAATGCTTATTGCAATATTTTCAAATCGTTCCTAATCAAATATTAAATATTCGCTTATTAATACTAATATTTATTAGACAATTTTTCATTCGTAACTTTTATCCATAATTTACGAGAGCATAAAAATTAACATATTCGTTATGTAAATGATAATTGGGAAAAAATCCATATGTTGTTAAAAAATATTTTAAGTACTCTAATACTGTAACTCTCTAATATTACATAGAATATTATTTCTTTTTGATGATGAAGTAGATATTAATTTAATGTCACCAATTATTATACGATTATTAAAAATGCTTCAAGTTGAAATTTATAAAAAATAAAATTATGAGATCATTTCATTTTAATTATACTCGGCTTCTAAATTATTCCTCCTTTTTCCTTTCATACTATATAAATGTGTTCGGGAGATTCTCGAACCTCTCCTAACGGACAATCAGAATGATTTAACAAGCTGTCAAAATGTTAAATGTACGTCTAACCAAAGGCAAATTCAGGTTGACAATGGGAAAGTCTAGACTCTTTCATCAACATAACACACACACACACACACACACACACACACACACACACACACGAACAAACAAACAAACACACACACACACACACAAACACAAACACAGATATCTACATTGTCTCAGTGAGTATGTGTTCGTTTAATCGAACCTCGCTCAATCGGTATTTAATCGGTGTTGGAGTTCTTTCTGAATTGGAGTTACCTTGATTTTCAAAGGTATTGGCATTATAATCTATTTCTAGATTAGATAGGTACAAGTGTTTATATATATATATATATATATATATATGTGTATATACACACGTATAAGGATGCAGATATTTTTCTACACAGAGTTCCGCGGGAGTCTCGTGCTATTTTTGTTGCCTTTATTTATGAATTTCTACAAGATAGCATTATCATTTTTAATATCAGCACGTAGATTGAAGAGAAATTTAAATTTCGCCTGGATCGCTCGTTTCCAACTTGATGAATAAACTTGAAATTTATGATTTTCATAGTGCTATTTGCGCGAAAACTCATTTTCTTCCTTTATGATGTTATTTAATAAATCTATTTTTAGCTATTTGCCATATGCGACAACGTTAAATTTCCTTTCTTATCATAATGTTAAATTTTCTCTTTCTTACCACAACGTTAAAATTTTCTTTCCCCCGAGGTACAAACGACACAGTGCGGCACACGTGAGATTTTGCACTCACGATTAGTTTGTCATAAAGGGCTGATGCGTTGATCTCCTACACAAAAAAGTTGAGCGTCATAATAAAAAGGGATAAAAAATACTGAATTATGTGATAATATAAATGTCAAATAGTGAATATTAACAAATTATAACATTTTTATTTTGCGCCTTTTGTTTCTATTAACGTAATGTCGTTAATTATACTGCTGTTATGCGAAAATTATAAATGATTGAAAAGCATTTTATCATAAAATGGATTTTTTGTAAAAAGTATTTATTTTTAATTAGCATAAAAAAAATTAAATTATTATTTTTCACAAAGCAATGGCACAATTAACAAAATTTCGTTAACAATTAATAATTTTACAAATACTACATACAGTCGTATTTAAATGATATTTAAATCCATATAATTTAATTTGTAGTAAATTAGTTTGTCATTTATGAGAAAGAATTATATTTTAATTTTTGACAATAATATTATCATTAAAAATATGTATTTGAAATTTAGACAATTAAAAGAATAGATAAATTAATAAATAAATAAATAAATAAATAAATAAAAAAAATGCATAAGTAAGTTCGTATGTAATTTACGAAATATGGTCAATAATTTAGAAGTAGCAAAATTTGTTTCATCTAACTATTATTAATTCATAATTACAATTTCTATCATATTACAAATTAAATGAATTTGAAAAGTATTTTTTCATAATATTCATTTCAAATTGTTATACTTTTATAATAATTTTTCAAGGAATAAATATCTTATAATAAATGAATGAAATGAAATGTTTCAACAAATGTATCATATAAATAAATAATTAACTTAATAATAAAAGATGATTGAAACTTGAGTAATATTCTTTTTCTGAAATTAATGTTAAAGTATTTGAAATTATTATCAACGTATCCCTCAAAATACAAAAGTGAAAAAATGAATTTTTAACGTCTCTTTGAAGGATAAACTTGAAATCGAATGATCAATAGATAAACATTTATTAATAGAATTAATTAGACATTTTGCTTTTAGGAAAATTTAAGCTATGCAAAATTCAAATAACCATATTATATTTCACGTATTGATAAGTTCAAAGTTTTGAATATTTAACGAAACATTGGCTCATATACTTCCGTATTGTAACCGCCTTATCAATGGCAAAATATCATCGACGTTTCGGCAATCATTGGAATTATTGAATTTCATTGGAGCCACGAGATCAGCGGCTATTACACGGAGAGTATCAAGTTGACTTCCATAGAGACTAAGCCCCGTAAATGCTTGTTATTTCGACTAATTACTAGGGGACAATGGTACTTTGAGGAATACACGGACGGGGGTTGAAAATGTAGAGCTTATGCAGGTAAACCGGGACTCGTAAGTGAAGCAATTTGTCCTCTGTGAGCGAACGGTATGTCTTGGGGGAGTAAAGGATAGCTACGCAGTTTCATAGGCGGTGTTCGCGTAGTTCACCAATTAAAATATTGCTAATTAATGATAATCATCAGTGAGTATATTAGCTGAGTGGATTAGGCTTTCGTTTCTTCTCTTGCTTAGATTATTGTTTGTAGAGCGACTTTGAAGGATAATGAAATATGCTTAGGTTTGTCGAGCAGTGAAAAGTCGGGGACTTTATCCTCGGAGGTATATACTTTTTGATCCCCTTGATGTACCTGATGCAATTGTTCAGCATTAACTAGGACATTTTTTAGGGTAAATTTTATGCGAACAGTCTAGCGAGTAATTGTGTTATGTTGATATTAAGTTAATTTTTATTCATTTTTTTTTTTTTTTTTTTTTTTTTTTTTTTTTTTTGTTTTATTGTACATTGAAAATAGTTTTACAAAGTTCCTTTGCTAGAGTTTCATTTTTTTATTATTATTATTATTTTTTTTTTTTTTTTGTATGAAACTGAAAAAGCCAATTATGAGAGCTTTATATCGCCCAATTTGGAGTCTTTCCCACGTGATTTTACCGTTTGCAAGGACACTAAATGAAAAGAACATAAAAGTTTATTTCAATTTTGAATGGAGAAACTTGTACATAAATAAAACTTTAATGGCTTCTTTAATGATGCATTGCCCTAGGGATGATTTCTATTTCAATTGCTTGAAAATGATAAAATATCCCCGTCCGTACTATCGATACCAATACCAATAATAAATGCACTTCCGATCATATTGAAATACAATGCTTAGCGTCTACGATCAAACATTGAATATTAGCTACTATCATAGTAGAAAAGAATCGAAAAACATTAATATGATTACTTGTAAACAATAGACTGCAACGTACGCTTAAGTATTTCAACAATTACTTTTTAAGTAAGCAATTACATAACGTTACGTGCAAGCACTTTTTCAAATACTACGAAAAATATGCGCACGCTTCCGCTATGTATTACGTATAAGTAAGCGCGGCGAAGGCGTGGGTGAGTTCACGTAAATAAACTGCTGATTTAACCATTTTCCCCATCCTTCTTCCTTCGATCCCCTTCCCAAGATCTCTGACTAACTAGCTCATGAGTACGGGAGTTCGTTTATTTGTTTTTATGTTTTACTCTTTTTTTTGCCTCGTTTTTTCTCGTTCTCTCTCTCTCTCTCTCTCTCTCTTTCTTTTTTTTAGCCGAACGATATAAAAGTCTTCCCACTTCTTCCATTTCCTTTGGATTTTCGAGCATCGATTTATTTTTTCCGCTGGTCGCTTCCTTGCAGTACCGAGCTCCAGCGACTCTTGGATATTGCTTTTTAGGTGCATACCCGTAGGCGTCATTCTGTCAAGGATTTATCGCGACTGCGTCGTCGCTCTACGATGGAAAAAATTGATGCGAGACGCGGAGGCTGAGTCGATTAAAGTCGAGTGTTTTTTCTTAGATTTCAGAGTAGAGCGAGAGAATGCTTTATTTACTTTTACGTAGAAGCCATATATTTGAGCAACTGCTTCCCAGGCGATGCTTTTATTGTGGCTTATTTTGGTAAACTACAAGTCCTTTTCCGACTACTTTTATTGGATAAAGAGTGAAATAACGTCGATCGATTATTCTTTATTTCTAACTAATATATATATATATATATATATTATGCATTAGACATTAATGCTTTGATTGACAATGTCTCTATCCGCAATAGTTATTTATATTATTTTAATCGAAATCTCGTATATTAATAATAACTTAATACTATATCCGTTTAATATATACTGCAATGATTAGAGAGGTCGATGATGTAAATCTTAACAAATTGGTAAATTAATATCTATAATGTTTGACGTTAATGTATCAGAATTCCAAAATTAATAAAATACTATTTGATTTCGATATGTTGAGAAAATTGTATAAGTTATTTCAATTTACCTGTCAATGTATAATCTAGTTGCATTAATGTATAATAATTAAAATATTTATCAAGAGATAAATTTCATCAGAGATTATTCATTTGGAATTAAACTAAAAATTGGCTTATTATATTATAATATTTAACGGCTTTTCTGTCTATTCAATATCAGAATTCAATGTGTAATGAAATAATTTAAAAATCATTGATTCCAATAACGAATAATTTATATTACAAAATTAATTATTTCTTAAATTTTATATTACCTTTTTATGTATTTTTTGTTTCATTTATATCATGGCAATGCTTATGAAATATATGTAATTGATACAAAAATTTACTATTAAAACATTGAAGCATTATAATAGCTATAGCAATCAGATTTTCTACAACAAAGCATTAGTTGCGATTATTATATTTCATTTAACTTTATTATTATACAAATTTACATATATTTCTTCTACGATATATGTATTAAAAGTAAAGTTTAATAGGAGAAAAATAAACTGCATCAAATGTAGTTGTACTTCAATCATAAAAATTACTATAAAATTTATATAAAAGATAATATTGCAATATAAATTTAAAACATGATTAAAATATTATAATAGAAGGTAAATAAATGCAAACTATTTTCTCATATCAAAAAATAATGTAATTATCAAAATTAAGAGAATTAATTAACACATTTTTTTTTTAGTATATACAGCAAAAGTGTTCGTATACAAAAAGTATTGTGATACGTTTTTTCTTTATGAAATATTTTGTTTAACATTTTGATAATTTTCACTTTAATTGCTAAATAATAACAAGTGTAAAATATTTTTATGAAAACTATATAATAAAATGCTACCGATTAAAGAAATGTTTATTATATGAACAAAATATTTTACTTCACCACTATTCTCATTCGTAATTAATTTTTACTTTATTATTCATATTGAAGTAATTTCGATAAAGACGATAATAATCTTAAAAGCAGCATTAGACCGACATTATTCATTATTAATAAGTCCGAAAAAATAAGAAAAAATGGTAAAAAACTATGGATTTACGGCACCATCATATATACACACATATATATATATATATATATATATATGCTATAATAATCGTCATTCGTGGTCAATTAAAATTATTTTTAGTTAAAGAAACATTAATTATGTAGAATAGTTTGGATTAATGGACATTTAAAGGGAAAATGCAAGCAACAATGAAAATATCAATGTCAAATGATATTTTCACTAAATTTATAACCGAATAGTATATAAAGAGAAATAATATAAAGCTGATAGTATAAACTCCTATTTAAATGATTATTATTAAAACCATTAACTTATCGCAATATGATTATCTCGTAATTAGAATTAGATACTCGTATTCATTTATTCTCTAAAGTATAAATAGCAACTTTCTCTATTGTGAAATTAACGTAAACGCACAGTGTATATAAACAATAAAGTGCACCATAATTGCATGATTTATACATGTGACAATTTTTTTCTACTGAAATATGAAGTTGATAAGGATTTATTGAAAATATATATATAGAAAATTATGATATTGCAATTCTTTTTAAATTTGTTAAAGTTGAAAGAATATGGGAATTGGGGTTGAAAATAATATAAAGAAAATTCGTCATATACTCTTGAGCTTGAGCAAATTATTTCATCTCGAGAGAGAAAATGTGTCAATGAGTGTGTGGATGAATTGTAGCAGCCTGGCTCAGGAACACATAAAAATTTAGTTGAAAAATTGGAAGAAAAAACATACTTTTAAACAATGGGCGCGAGTGAGCTCAAGTGGATCAGCGCGAGATGATATAAACTCGTATAGAAACTAAATTAATTATCATTTTTCAATTTCATTTGGATGCCCAATTATGGAAGACATTAAATCATAAGTAATTTTTTGAGTATAAAAATGATATAAATATATAATTTATGGCCTTATGAATATTAATGCTCGTGTGTGCAAATTTTTATTTATACATTTAAGATATGATATTTATGATATGATACACTACCATTTACACATACGCAAACACGCATTCAAACATACAGGTGTAGGTATAATGATGAGATAATATAGTCGCATAAATATACAAAACGTGTAATTACAGTATATATTTAACGTATATTTATGTAGAGCAATGTAGATATACGCGCACCAGATTACTTTATTGTAATATAAAAATATCAACTGGTTTACTATTATTATATGATTTGAGTGGAAATTCGTAATATTGATTGTACTGCGAATATATTAAATTATACTTTCTTAAACATTTATATTCTGCTGTAATTCTAAAAAATATAAATATATCGAAAATTAATATTATTATATTATTGTATCATATAATTATTATAATGCTGTTTTAAAAGGAAATGGAGGATAACTTTTTATCTGATAATTTTTATACTCTGCTTGTTTTATAGAAAAATATTCATAATACTATTAAACGGCTGATAACTTTCACATTTTAGAAAACGAAGTTTTCGTTTTAATTATGTTTTATGTGAAATTTAAAATACAATTTACTATAAAAGTCAGAGCAGAAAAATATGGGAAAGAAATTAAAAATTAGGCTAAAGAGTTATATTACGTACTGAAATCGGCTTTATTTCCACTTACGAAGATCGCGAGTCGACTATTGATTAAAAACTCGTCTATGCTCAGGGCGGGTTAAGATCAAACGGCGTCCCCCCCCCCCACCCACCCACCCACACATCTTTTATCCTGACATTTTTTTCCACTTGCGAAGAAAGTCGGGCCCTATCATTAAAATGTCATCAAACGGCGCCCCCCCCCCCCACCCACCCACCCACACATCTTTTATCCTGACATTTTTTTCCACTTGCGAAGAAAGTCGGGCCCTATCATTAAAATGTCCGCTCGTGGTATTCATTGTCAGTCCGGAAATATTCGCTCGACCAGGGCAATAAATCATATCCGAAATTCGAAAGGGCTTTACGCGTCTCCACTGCTTCGCTTCACATTATCGCAAATTAAAAGGGAATGTGTGCATGCGCGTAACGTCGTTTTCTCGAAAACTAAAATTGTTATAATATACCGATAGTATTGCAATATTGTATGTCATTAGCTGACAATTAAATTAAAACACGACTGGCTTAATTTTATATTTTCGGTAAATTAATTAAAATACTACTTTAATTATTGCCTATTAAATGCTTTTATCATGAAAATTATTACTATCGTATGGAGCAATTTTATTGATAATACCATTATTTTTCGCATTTTGTCAATTTTTTTTGTTTTCTTTTTTCTTTTTTCAAAATAATAATCAATTCGATGCTATTAGTAATCACGCTTTTAACGACCAAAAGTAATGTACAATATCCCCAAACGAAAAGATTTTTTAATGTAACGGAAACTCTCGTTTATTTTGCAATACTAATGAATTACCAGACGGGCTTTTGGATCGAAGCTTTTGCTTCGAAAGCTTTGAAATAAACCGCAGCACGAAACTGCGTACACTTGAAACTGACGGCTCACCAACTATTAAACAAAATAATTATACAACAATACAACAATACTTAATCGAAAGACATGCATCAGCTGTAATACAGGGCTGGCGTGGAATTATCATAGGCAAATTTTCCATCCGAATGGCCTGGATAGTAGGAGAGGAAAAAAGAAAAAAGTTGTTTCGTTGCTCGTAATTCAGAGGAGGGAAAGGGAAACGACAACAACAATAACGGTATGCTCGCACAGTATCCTACGACCAGGGAGGGCCACGGCAACAATCTCAAAGCCGCGACAGCAGAAACGATGCTACGGATAATCGAGAGAAGTGGGTATCGTCGAGCAGTCGAAGTCCATTTGGTCGAGATGAGTAGTAGGGAGGCCGAATGCGTTGGCATGTATCCCCAGGAGCGGCCAAGGGAGAGAATGCAATCAAGATTAGCCGGAGGATTATCGGGAATTAAGCGGATTCCACGAGCCTGTTCCGCGTGAGAGGCTATTTCCGAGACACTTCAACTGCATAAACACGAGGGGCATCGACACTAGGATCGGAGCTTTTGGGTCTTGGAGCCTCTGTGTTGAGGTGAGGAGTTTTTTATTCGTGAGTTTTATTTCCTAAGCTCCTATTGTGATGTAACGTCCACGCGTTTATTAGGAGCCGCGCTCTCGCTACAATCATCTCCTCCTCTTTCTTGGTACTCGAGTTTAGCGGATGAAGAGAAGTCCCGCTGATTTATTCTTTAAAGGCTAAAAATTGTAGTCGACGTACTTAATAAGTGAGTCGAGCGTCTGTGGTAAATGACTTTCGTATCCGTGTACTAATTATGATAATAATTATTGATTATGATTGATCGTTCACATTGAATATTAATGTTCAATTTATGACAATTATGATTATAATTAATGGAGATTATTATGCTCCCACTATTGTAGGATTAATTTTTATTATCCATTTATATTAGTTGGATGAAAAAAAGTGGCGTTATGATTTCGCGATCAGACTAAAATTCCATATATTTATAATAGAAAATTGGCTGCAGCATCCAGTCACTGGATATTCTTTTTATATTACTGTTTTTAGTTAAATTTTAGTATTGATTTATCGTTTGATCTAAATATATTCGCAAATACTTGAAAATGCAATTTTTTGAATACGGATCTCAACATTGAAAAATTAATTAATCGAATTATTATAATTATTTCCTATTTATGTAATATTGCTTATTCAATAAAGAAAACTATCGATACGCAGCAAATGATGAATAGTTTTTTTATAAAAACCAAAAAAAAACAAAAGAACAAAAAAAAAAACAAAAAAACAAAAAATCAATGAACTTGTAAATAATCCAACCATATATCTATTTAATGAAATTTCATGGTTCGCGTTACAATTCCTCTTTTTCACTGTCTATTGATTAAGCTTGAATACGAAAATTAGATTACTTGCATCTAGCTAAAGGACCGTTCTTAACAATTACAAGGACTCGATGTAATTCAATCCCAGGTATTGTTATTTAAATTATATAATTGAATTCTCCAATGCACTTGGAAAGTCAATTTATATTATAAGATAGAAATTCTAAAGTTAATACTTTTTTCATGTATATTATGTGGTATTATATACTAATTATATGTAATATTTTTAAACATTTATAGTTATTGCATATATAAGCAATACATAAGCAAAAAGCAAAAAATAGCGTTGACTAAATTTTAATTAGTTAAGTCTAAGTGGCGATATAGTTACGGATCCTTAGAAAGGAAGAAGAAATTTAGGGTTTACCTCTGCTTTGTCAGACAGGATTTTAATTAAAGGCTTATTAGAAATCGATAGAAAATAATTAAAGTATTAGCAGGAAGAAAGGGCAATCGATGAAGGCAAAATAGGAAAAAGTGACTGCGTAATAAAAGTCACCGAGTTCGATTAACGTGGGCTATGGCCAATGACGGAGATGCTAGTTTACTCTCTCCCAGATTGTGAAATTGTCTGCTTAGAGAGTAGCGATTTGTAGAGAAGAACGACTCTTAATGCGGATTTCATATGGTAAAGGGACGATAAAGGGTGATGGGAAATAAAGAATGACGATGAATCTTTTCCAATCGTGGTTATCGTTTGTGGACAATCTAACAAGGATTATCGAAGACAATCGCTCATTGAATTTACTTAATGTGCTTTTATTTATCACACACTCGGCGATTTTAACCATGATAATTATTTCTAGTGTTTCTTGATTTACAGAACGTGCTGCTCTTATGTGTAATGTTATTAATTCAATAGTTAGTATAGGGCGAATTACGGAAACGAAAAAGAAACTGACCTTTTGGCCTGGCTGCGGATATAGATTGGTCGCCTCGGTTTTATAATGTTAAATCTTGAAAAGATAAATTTACCTCTAACGAGAAATTAATATATGATTTTCAATAATCTTTTGCTTTAATGATTATCTTTATTTTGAGCTTTCGTTCGTTAACTTTCGGGCTCATGATAATTTTTCAACTTGTACTTTGGGATAATTTCTAACGAAGCTCTTTTAAGTTACATTTAAGAACATTCGTAAAGTACACGAAAGTAAAAATTTTTCTTTATCTTCATCACAAATTAATCAATGAATCTTCATATATTTTTAATTTTTAATGAGATAAACCGTTTTATTTAATTTTATAAATTTGAATTAACTAATTTATAACAGGATCGAAAATTTTCATATCAAGATATAAAAATCTTGTAGCAAGTATTATAATTAATTAAAGAAAAATATAACTCAGAATTAAAATTTCAATTTATGTAACTAGCAATTATTTTATTTTTATTAAAATAAATTTGAATTATGAAATTCTAGCTTTATTTTTTAATCTACTTTATATATAAAAATACGTGTGATAAAATTCGTTAATATAAGTGATCTTTTTTTCGACCGAACCCGCCTACAAAACAGTGTTCTTAAAATTCTATATCCATATCCATATTATCACCATATACAAATGAAATTCTGTTATAATAAAATCAGAAATACCAATATGACATTTTTCGAATACAAAGTTGTTAATCATAATACTATTGTCATATTAACAAAATATATGTTGTATTGATTTTTAAAAAATTTTCGATAAGCTTTAACACGAACAATTTTATAATTAAATATTATTAAATGAAAGTAAAAATAAATTTTCAATTAATTGAAATTGCTATAATATATTACAGAATATTATAAGAACATGTGTTTCAATTATTTAAAATTATCGTGTTCTTAATGCATTTATATTTCAATATATTCCTAATTTATGTCTTTTTTTTTTTTTTTTTTTTTATCTATTTTACGTTTTATTATTCGTGCTTACAATAATTTTTTTAACGTTTTATAATTCAATGAGCAAATAATACTTTATTTTATTTTATCGAGTTAATGTTATCGAAATCATAAAGGAATGCTACGACAGATTATCAATCACATACTTTGTACTTCAAATGGCTGATTATAATCAATAGTTTTGTCGAGTAAAAAACATGTTTCTTTGAAGAAAAAAAATACTAACCTGTGTTTAAAAAATAAATATCTCAGTTTCAACACTTTTTGACGCACGAAAAATAAGGGAATATCATCATTTAAAATATTTATTAATTTAGCCTCTCTATTTATAAGTATTATTGTGCACGTGAGAAAAGGTCAGGATATTAACAAAATGTAGAACCTTAGTTTCTTCACCTACCTAAGATCAAAATAAAAAGTTCTTCATTCCGAAGTTTCGGATCATTAGAATCTCATATATAAATAATACGAAAACTTCTCTTTCCACACGTAAATTCTAATACTTATGAAATACTAATTATCTTCGTTATTTACATGACCATTAGTTTTAATACCGTCATTTTCTCGCTATTCATCATGTTTTTTAATTAAGAAACTTCAGAAAATATAAATTTAATTCAAATTAAAAAATTGAATCTATCGAAGGAAAAGAAAGTATTCGGAACAATGTTGTAAGCACTCAGCTGGAAGAACAAATTGTGTCATTAAAGATAATTGAAAAGTAAAAATGTTAGCATCAATTGTTTTTTTTTTATGCTTGACAGTTCATTTGCATCGACCAGTGAACAGTAAACATAAAAATCAAATCAAATAGACAAGAAAAAAAAAAAAAAAAAAAAACGAGCGAACGAACAGGTTTTGCAAAAATGAAAAATAATTCATAGAGGAAGCATAACAGTGACAAAGATCAACCGAATGCAAAAATTATTTTATGACTGAGAAGATTTATAGTCTTTTTGTTTTGTTTTCCATGGCACTATTCCTACTGTTTGTCTACAATTTACTATAGGCATATAGTTACGAGATTGACTAAAGAAAAAAAGAAAAAAAAAAGAAAGAAATAAATAAATGCTTTATTGAATTAGCTATCAGTGATCAAAATAATTTTTCATCAATACGCATTTATAATAAAATAATTTATGATATTGGTACGAACCAACATATCGGTACTTCAAATTATTCCTAAACAATAATGTTGCTCATATAATGTTATTTATTAAATGTTTCTCTCTCCAATTTTCAGCCCTTCGAGTCACAAATATTCTGCGAAACGAAACGGTGAATTTTTTAAGTATTAAATTTAGTTATTAGATCAAAGACTCGCAACATTTCGACTATTCGGCATAATGAAGCTTTGCACGTCAAAGCGGACTTTTTAAAAATCATAGCATAAAATTCGATTAAGCCTCAGTCAGTGTGAAAGTCGTTGGTTCGATTCGATTTATATAGATATAAGTATAGGTATAGGTGTGTAGAACAAGAATACCAGAGTCCATAATTCGAGGATACCTCCACTCTGGCTTTTCGCTTATAACCAGCGCCCTCGACATTTAGGAATCTAAAAACAAAAGGGGAGTGGGCGAAAGGAGCGAAAAATTTTTTAAAATGACATCAACCATATGCGGTCGAGGGAAGATGACGATGAATCGAGGCGAAAGAGGAATTTGAGAAAGAAAAAGTCGGCGACATTAAAGATATTCAGTCGCCAATCGTTCGTTCTCACTCACATTCTCTGACTTCCTCAATTTTTTCGTTGCCTGCTAGAGATATGACTCATTCCAATTATTATACGCATTATGTGTAATGCATTAAGTGCTATAGAAAGAAAATTTAGAACGATTATCCGATTATATTAAACGATTAGCTCGTGCAGCTCGTTTGCATGAATCTCACGTGCTGATGGATTTTGCATGCTTGACCCCAAGCTACACGTTGAGATATAACTAAAGGAATTCCTGCATTTATTGAAGTTATACATATATGTAAATGCACATACACACATAAGAGTGCGCCATTGCCACCGTGCTTGTACGCACGTGCATACCATAGTTATATAAGTGTGTAAAAAAAATTATGTAAATAAATATGGGCGCCCGTTTTTTACGGCTTTATGTGTATATGTTTATATATTAGAACAGAAGGAGAAATTAATCATTTAAATACTTAAAAAATCACGGAATAGATGGTATGAGAATTAATTATTTTGCTAAGAAAAACATCGCTGCAAGCGCTATCATAGATGTGAATAAACATTTTATACATCATAATAGACGTTATTTAATGCACAACCAACAGATTTATATTTGAAAACATTGTTTGCGTAATGTTTCCTACGCAAACCTTTATTTATTTGATTTTGATTGTCTCGTTTTATTATTAAAAATCAAATTAGGTATAAGATCGATTATACCTATAATTTGTAGATGAATCCGGTTTTTACAACAAAATTAATTACTTATAACGTATAATTATCCTCAAGAAACAAAAAGCACTAATAAAAAGGGAAGTGTGTAAGAAATTGTAAATTCACAGCATAAATAAAATTTACTGCTTATCAAATCTTTTTGTACGTTATTCATTTTTACTTATAGATCCTTGAATTTGTTATAAGATGATCAATTTTGTATTATGCCCAGGTTGGTCAGAAAGTTGAAAAAAATGCTGTTCTTATATTGGAGCCTACGCACTGTACACTAATTTGATCAACTTTTTAATTTTATGTAGAACATGGATAAGAATAAATCACTAACTGTAATTATTACATTGATATTTGCTGATTAACCAAGAAAGAAATCACAGAATGCATTTGTCGGACGTTAACTACTGTTTTCAAACTAATCTCAACCTCACATGAATCCAATCGAGTTCTTCACTAAATCGCCCCTCTTTTTTATAAATATTCATCTAACGCGCAGTTTGTAAATATTAAATACTTTATTAAGTAAATATTAATTAGTGATATAAAAAATTATTCTTGGTAATATAAGAAAACTATAACGAAATATTTGTAACCTATTAAGAAAGATTTTTTTACATCGATATTATATTAATGAAATTGTTTATTCAAACCGAATTTATTTTGAATTATATATAATTTAAATATAATTATTTAATAATTATATTATAGTTATATATGCGAAGTTCACATGCGATTGTTTGAACGATGTAGTTATATTTACAATTTATTACAATATATATCCAATAATAAACAAATATTCTCAATTTGTTCTAAATTATTCAATTCGAATGAAGAAATACACAAACACATACACACCAAATGGCACTATTTTTTTCAAAGCTAATTTACCAATTTTTTTTTGTAAATAATCTTAAAATAGCCATAATATTTGTACAATTTTTTTTTGTTTTTTTTTTTATTTTTATTTTTAATGGTAAAATCTGTGTAGTGAAAAAAATTAATACTTTTGTACTCTTAATTGAAATATATAATTGTTAAATTCCTAAGCCATATTAACAATATTAAGGAACATACGTAGATATTTATGAATCTCATAATGTTAAATATTCAAATATATAGAGTTAAATACTTTATTTGATATAATCTCTATATTATTAGTTAGCGATACCTATTCGTATAAACATTTTCGTATAAACAAAAAATTTTTAACATAAAAAATATTTACGTTACAATTGAATTTTAATAATCCAATTTATTAAAATTCCAATCCTACGAAAAAAAAAGTTTAAATACTTGATCATTAATTTTTAATTTGACTTATTATTAATTGTCAATTCAAGCCATCAATCTATATTGTTAATATTCAGCACTTCAATTGACAAAGAAATCAAATTAAAAAGAGGATGGTAGTTTTTCTCTATATTCTGATAGTTTATTTTCTTCAACATTTTCATAATAAATTCAATGAAATTTCAAAAATAAAAAAATATTTTGCATTTAGAATGAACTTTAAGAATATATTAAGTCTTTTGTGAGAATACGTACAGTAAAAATGAAACGAAAACACATTATGAAAGATATAAGCCAATATCGATTAAAATTAATAAATAATTAATAGACAAGATTAAACATTTTACAAGTTATATTATTCTAAAGTACTTTAAGTAATATACTAATATCTTAATGCCGATTAAAATGATAGTAAACCATAAAATATAGTATGAGCAATGAAGAGGAACTTAACCTAAGATAAACTCATACACGTACGTACAATTACAAATTAATATACTAAATGCTGAAATATTAAAGTGTCTTTATGATTTTTCAGGAGAATACTTCATTGCTGGAAATAAAAAAAAAAGGTGTTTTATAAAATGAAAGCCCTTCTAATTCAGACTATAATTATAATTAGGTAATTTAAGAATGTGCATAGAATTAAATAGAATTCAGAAGAAATGGTCTTTTGCATTATTATTGCAAATTATAATTAATTGAAATATAATTTCGTCAATATTAATCACCGTAAGAAAAGTAGACATTGTTATTACTAAAGCTAAAGTCAAATCTACCAAATGTATTAAATAAAAAATTTCACGATTTTTACCAAAAATTAACATTTTCTCGATTATTTAGATGCGAATAGTCGGTTTAAAGACTTGTGAATTAAAGAATATAAATTAAATTATTCAAAGTTTATAATAAATTTAAGTAGTCGTGTAATTTTGAAGTTTTCTTTAATTTATGAGATTCTACAATTTATATATTATATTTTTATGTATTTTGTAGATATTATCCAGTTCGACAAAATTTCTTTTATATTACTATAATGTAATTCAAGTACTTTCTCACTTATCTAAAGTCACGGAGGCTGTAATAAATAATTTTCTTTTTATTAATACTTTGATTAGGTAATAAACTCGTCTAATTTGGTACTTCTATATCAAATTTATTATCTTAGCTCTATTTTAAAAAAGTAAAATTTCTTTTTAAAATGAAAATATGAATAAACGAAGAAATAAAATGGCAACAAAATTTTATACTTTTAACAAACTATACTTTCAATTAGTTAAAACAGCAATTAAAATCATATTTTTTGTTAGTCGTATATATTATTTATTCATAAATTATACGCGTTCCAATGCTACATTTATTGTTAAAACAAATTACAGTATATTACGAAAAATATTTGCCATTGTAAAGTATAATTTGACAAACAATATATATGAACACACAGATACCAGCAATAAGTTCAGTATTCAGTTTTGGAAAATCTGAATTTTTTAAACAGATTTAATCAGCGTGCGTTATTAATTATTAAAAAAATTTGTTATGTTTATGAATTTTCATACACTCGACATGCTTGAATACTTTATATACCAGAGGAAATATATTTAACATGAATTATTGTATTGTAAATGTGTTGTATATATTGTATATGTGATATAAATATAAAAAAAATTTATTGTAAAATGTGAAAGTTATTTGTTTATTTTTTATAAGATGGAATTAAATATGTGCTTGTAACGTGAATTTGAAAGTAAATATTGAAATGTATAGCATCGTGAATTTTTGAAAATGTTGTTAATCGAAACGAAAATAAAAACAATATAGTTATAAAATACAATTTTGTATTTAAGTTACAAAATCATTTGGATATACATTAAATTTAATATTGCATTAAGTATTGCAGATTTTTATTGCTCTGCATATATCAGGATAGGTAAATTTATCTAAATTTTCCAAAATTTGCAAGAATTAAAAAAATGACTTTTCCGCAATAGTAGCCACTCAAAGGTACATCTACTTGCTCTCTCTCTCTCTCTCTCTCTCTCTCTCTCTCTCTCTCTCTCTACATGCAATGCACTCGTAATTAAGTCTTCTCTTACGAAATTGGCTGGATTTACAGCTTGTCAGCCAACCTCAAAGATATGCTAATGCCAGGGTAACGCGATGGAATTCATATCACCGATTGTAATTATCAAGAGAATCCACTGCTTTCTACTCAACCTCAAAGAAGTTAATAAAGCAGAATGTAATTTTCTCCATTTGTGCGAGTGGGACGAAAGAGCGCTGTGATTATTACATTTTCAATCTTATGAGGTATGTTTGTCGGTGCGTAACAACAAAAGGCGAAATTTTCGGGAGAAAAACTACTTGTGACCCTCATAATCCTCAAGTGGCAGTGACTATAATATACTCACTTAAGACAAGGATCTTAACATTGGATTTTCATACTCGTAGGGCAAAGTTTTATTAGACGTGTATTCTCGACTTTTCTAACTCCTCTTATAAAAGTCAATAATTACGATACATTATTCGGGTATAATAAGATCGTAAAGTAATAGTTGGCATAATACGTGAATTATGCTTAATTATAACTCTTGAAAATATATTTTAAATGCACTTTGCCATCTAGTGAACACAACGTTTCAGCTACTGTGATATAAGGACGAGGTCTGAGAAATATTGAGCGCTAGTGCTTGTAAAAGAGCGGGACGAGCCTTAAAATATTATAAAAATCTGACTAGATTTAATGAAAGCTCGGCCAACCTTATCGTAGATCATGTGTATTGGCAGTTTGTTCACTAATACACATGTAATAGGATAACAATAATAGCCCTACGCCTCTATTTACCTGGACCCTCGATACATCTTCAGACTAATTTACAGACTGAAGCGCTGGATTTGAGTGAGATAGGTGGAAATTCTTTTAAAACGCATGGATCCTCCAACCTGCGCTCATAAATCTCGAAATCGATAAATCATGATTAGCAGCAAGTGATGCAGCTTGCGTGACTTTATAAGTCAAACGACGCGCGTTGTATCGCTTTTCGCCTTGTGAATTATAAGTGTGACATCATCCCCTGTCAATTATGCATTCATAATCTAATTGGTAATCGATAATTCGGATTACATTAATTAACGTATCGAATCATTTGTCCTCGTCCGTTCGCGCTTTCATCGAATATCTTCTATTTAGAATTTATATGCTAGAACATTTTACACTCGTTATTACTGACTCATTTAATTGGTTGCACTAAAGCTTAATAGGTTTTTATTCATCGTTGAGCTTTTTTTTTTTTTTGTATGTCTAAAGAGATAATGACTGGGTAGTGATTAAATACTTTGTATAAAATATTATTTTTATCGAAGAAATTTTCATGAATACGATATAAAGTGCTTCAATTAAACTAAAATTACACACAAATTCTTAATCATGTTTTATTCGATATACTTGAATTTATTATAATGAATAATTTGTTAGTGTATAATGTATATATATATATTTATAATTTATTAATGCGATCTTTCTGAAAATGTTATTTAATACAGTTTGAAATAAAAACATATACACATGTAAGGAATATTTATAATTAAGTGACAAAAATTTTGTTGACAATATATCCGCGTAAATGTATGTGATGATAATTGGCACTGTGTAGTTACAGTTTAAGAACGTAAATCTCGATAGAAAAAAGAAAAAACTGGAGAAAAAAATAGCAGATTTAATAGGACAGTTGAGACGAAGGATGTAAAAAATAATATTTAAAATAAAATAGAGTAGTCGCAATAAAATCTTCTCTCTATCTATGTAACAATTATATTATAATCGAGACTCGTGCAGCTAATAAAATAAAATACTCTTATGATATTGTCCTTAAGTGCTGATTTATGCAGAATATAAAATATCAAAGACATTACAAGATTTATGGAAAAAGCAAAATCTTCCTACGTGTTATGCTTTTTTACGACATGCCATTGAAGACATCTTGAAGTGCGCAATATAAAAGAGCCCTATTACTTCAAAGTATGCGCAATATAGGAAAATGGTCTAGTACAGGCTATATATATTTTAAGTACGAGTTAACTCTTCTTTCCAGAACCTTTCGTTAAAGTAAATGTTCAAGTGTGAAATAGCCTGAACTGAAGAACATTGATGAAGCAAATGACGACACAAAGTGATTATGTTTGAGTGGCAATTAGTCTTCGATTATTTAATATATGATCCTGCGTATACCATACATTCTCCTATAATGTTCAATTATTATAAGTTAAAGAAGAAAAATCTTTTAATAATATCTGGGAAAATAATTTAAAAATAAATGCATATTTAATTAAGCAATGTCATAAAATTATTATCTCTTATGATAATATGAAATTTCTAATTTCTATTTTAATAAAGAATAGAGGAATACAATGTAGGCCGATATATTTTTGATAAAACTAATTGTTAGAGCTCTTTGAATGAAGTATACAATATTAAAAGTCAGTGTGAAATGAATTGGATTAATAGAATGTATGAGCTTTTATGTCACGATAATATCTTTTTTACTTTTTTTCTTCTTTTAATAATTTTTAGTACTTTATTCAGTTTATTGCGCCTAATTATTATGTTTCATTCGGCCAAGCTTGAATTTCATTTTTCTATAATCACTCGTTATAAAAATTTCTCTTTTTAAATTTTTTTTTTTTTTTTTTTTTTTTTTTATTACCTTGCCTCAAAAGTAATTTAACAAATTCTACTTTTAGATTTTAATCCCAACATACTATGCTTCTCTGTGAATTTATTTTATTCATACCAATCAGACTTCACGTTAAACCACGGCAATATTTTGAATATTTATTAGTCTAAATAGAACTTACGGGTGACGATCAAACCTTGATAAACATTAATATTCTGAAATTACAATCAATATTAATGTCATTGATTGGACAAACATTAAAATAATAGATTATGAAGTTTTATAATACAAGGTTAGTTTAATATTTACAGACTACATCAGTTTTAAAGCAGATTATCACTGTGATAAATTTTATCAATATAATGATGCTCGTAGGCAATTTCCTTTATTTCAAAAAGTCACAAAATTACACTCCTAAGCTTATTGATTTTAACTGAATAGTCGATTGCCTTATTAACGTGCTTTGGTAACATTGAAGACATGTAGTTGTTAAGCTTAAAAAACCAAAATCATTGAGATCGATATATTCGCTAAAGAACTACCATTATGAAGGAAGCAGTTGTATTTATACTTATACTAAAAATAATTAGATTTTGTCATAAATTATTATAATTTTTTATGAAGAGTAATTAATGCAAAAAGTAATAGTATATTTTAGTGGCTTTGTACTGAATATATGTGTGGAAGAATCACAGGATGATTATTAAATATTACATGAGAATAGGTTTTAAAGACGAACTGATATTTCGTCATTTACAACAAATTGATATATTAAGCTTGAAGATTGGTTTTATGGGGCAAAAAGAGAATATGCTCGTGTTTAAGGTTTAAAGTATACATTTTATTTATATGTGAACAGTGAACTAAGATTTCAAAATTAATTCTCTTTATAATATAAGTTTCTTAAGAATTCCTATTAAGAAGAAGAAAATTTAATGTAAAATCGGACTAAAAGTTCTAGATGGCACTGCAAAATACCATTCTTACACACTTATACATCTTACATTATTTTCAATTAATCGATAAGTTATCTCGAATGTTTTATTAATCATATGCTTATAATGTTTATATAAGTAAATTTAATTTTACTATGACTTTCAATTCGTTAGATAACAGTGGCTAATAATAACAACATTGTTTAATAAATATATTTGACTTTGATTAAATTGTTATTGTATTAAATTCCAAAAAAAAAAAAAAAAAAAGAAGAAGAAGAAGAAGAAAGGAATGTAATTGAATAGCACATATTCATTTTCATTCAAGATATTTTTATTTAAGAAAATCATATGGCAATAAATGTAAAATTTGAATAAACTTCATTCAACAATTAAAAACTTAAATTATTCACTTTAACTTCGTTGAAAGACTTTTCTCCGTGAATTCTGAATTACAATATTTGTTGAATTATTGAAGCTATTGAATTTAATCAATTGAGTTCCGAAGATAAAAACTTTTACTTTCTTTACGAATAACAACTATTAATAGACAAACAGAAGAGCTGAAAAGATATTTGAAATTCAAACAACTTCTTTGGAATATTGAGGAAAGTATTATTTAGCGATTCTTATTACGTTCCTTTTCTTTTTCATAATACTCGCATTAAATCCATGGAATCTTCTTGGTTCTTAAGGGAGGCCAAATACATAAAGTTTTCATGCGACTGTAGTCCATTAAAATTAGTATTAGAGGAGCGATTCAATCATGCCGATCGTAAATGCCGTTAAACTTGCATTATAAGGAGAAGAGGATAGGGAACGAGGGAGAGAGGGCGGATATGCGGCGGTGGATACCGAACTTTCCAAACTCGACTATGGGATTACACTTTTGTAAGTTTCCCCGAGCGAGGGAGTGGCGCATTTTCGCTTGCGAATCTGCTCGATTTATCGAATGAACGAGTGAAAGAGAAAGAGAGAGAGAGAGAGAGAGAGAGAGAGAGAGCGAAGGGGATAGTTGATGAGTGAGGGCAAACTCGGACGATGAGAAACGGCGAAATGGAACATTTGCTTTCATCTGTGTCGCAGCTGGGATCACAGATAAGAAGATCGCTCATTTCTTTTATAGTCTCCGTTCCTTTTTTACTCTATACATTTTCTCCTCTCGTCTCTTTCTTTCATTGTATACTTGTGAAGCGGTAGGCAAGTCGGCATAACGCAGAACCATTCGCGAAACGTCCAACCTCAATATCGACATACCAAAAAAAATTTCTTATCAATGTGTAGTTGTACTTGCAATTATATTTACATGCTACATTCATATTATATATTTAATTAATTTTTTTATTCACGTCTTCAACAACATTTCTACGTATTTATTTCAAATTCATGACTTTTACTAAATTTAAATAAAATGCTTTTTTTGCTATTTTATATTGCATCTAAATTAATTCTTACAGATTTATATTCATTTTAACGTTAATTGACGACTTTTATTACTATAATAGAAAGAAAAAATAAACTCTATAATTACCATATAATCACTCTAGTATTATCTATTCTTTATTTTATTACTCATTCAATAATTTTTTTTTTAGTTATTATTGTTAACAAATACATAATTTAACGATTTTATTCCTATTCTGAACATTTTCACATAATTTATAATATTTTCTCTATATCAACGACATAAAATAATCGTATAGAGTTACTTGATCGATAAGCTCTTACGCGAATTTCGTGTAATTAAATCGAAATACAAAATCAATTTAAAATCCATTTTAGTGCCGATTCAAGGATATTTATAATTAGTCTAAATATAAATAGATTTTTTTACCGATAAATAAATAAAGAAAAGTTTTTGCCAATATCAGTATAGCAGGTTGATGTTAACAAATTTATTAATCAATTAAATTTCAAATAAATTATTTGTATTTGTTGGAATAAAAATAATCATATAAAAATACAATTAAAATGATCGACAAATTTTTAATTATTTTTTATTATATTTACGAGTATAAAAAAATGCTATTTTACACTCCTGACAATAGCTATTACAATTTATTTGATAATTTTTTTAGAGCAAAAATTAGAAATTTTATTTGTTATACAATCTCATCTCATCATACAACGAATGATTGCTATTATGTCTAACACAATAAACTTAATTTACAGCTAAAGATATATATATATATATATATATATATATATATATAGATATACATTGATTTACGATTGACTATTATTCACTACTAAGTTTACTATTTTTAAATAAAATATGTTATGAAATATTAAAATGGTTAAAACGTAATTTTTGCTGATGAATTTATTCATAAACTTTATCTTCAATTGAATGCTCGTTAAATTTACAGCAACAAAGAATTAGCATATATAAATGAGTAAAAATATTCTTTTGATAATTTCAAAATGTGTCGGCCAGAAAAATCAATCAATATTTCATAAGAAATTCATTCGCGACCTCTACGACAATACTATTTCGCAGCTTCCGTTCACTCCACTTAAATTCATGTTAATGTTTCGTATAAATTTGAACGGGAGATTCTTCTCCTCTTCGCTCTTAAGTCGGACATAAATTCGCGTTCTCAAGTGGTGGTCTTGTTTTTGCAATTGTGAGCGTGGATTGCCAGGAGTTCGACGGGAGCACCCCCTTCCTCAACCCCCTCTCCCTAGCCCATTTCACGTATGCCACTATATCGCTGAATCATAAAAATGGAAATCCATTTGGGTTATAAAGTGTCGCGAGATTCAAATGGCGTGTACGAGAACTGCTTGCCATGGCTACCAACAGTACCGATGGCTAGTTTAAACAAGCTACAACTTGGCTTCGCGAGGTTACGAGTAAGTCCGCTTCCCTTAACTATTGTATTTGTTTTATAATTCAAAGAGGTCTCCGCAATTTATACGAATATCACTCTTATAGGCATATAGAGTACAACGGTACCAATTGTAATCTATATGTATAGACGAGCGCGGTAAGATGAACAATTTTCAAATGTTGGGATTTGTGCAAAACCATACAATGCTTCGTTATGAATAGTGATTTGCCCGAGTTTATTATTACTATTTTAGTTAAACTCGATATATTGTATTTATAATAATCCATTATATTTATCTAACTTTTATTACATGGCGAATGGTGGAAGAACGGCTGATTTTACAATCAAATGGATTTATAAATACGAGTAGAATGTAATTTCAAAAAAGTAGTTTATCATACACAAAATATTACATTTAAAATATCATTCAAATATAATTAATAAATACTATTATCGGAATTTTTTCTCATTCAGCGAATTTTCAGTGACAGTTTTTCTTGATTATTGAGGGTACATTTATTTAGATAAACTTGATTATTGATTGAAATAAATACTACAATAACATAGGACCTATTAGTTTACATAAGTTAACAACAACAATCAGATAGAATAATCTACGGGAATATCAAAACGATATACAGTGAAAGTACTCAAAATATTACGTAGTCGATCATTCTTGGTAAGGTAGATTTAACACATAATCGATAAGACTAATATTCCCATTCTTATAAGGCCAGTGTGATTTATATTTTTAACGTTAATTTAATAATAATCATTAAAAATATGAAATATTCGTGAATTATTTTTACGATATTGAAGAAATTAAAATTGACTTGGACTGAAAATAAAATTACGTTAAATTATTTAGAGCAAAAATGTATATGATGTTTATAATTAAATAAAATATAAAAATTAAATGAAAGAAAATTAAAAGTATAGTATATTTAAATTATTTTAGGTATGAATAAAAAAAATTTTCAATGTTATTATATGAAACAATATGTGTCATTTAAAAAAAAAAAAAAAAAAAAAAAAAAAAAAAAAAAAAAAAATATTAACAGTTTACTATAACATAAATAAATATATATATATATATATATATATATATATATGTATTATCTATATTTGACGTATTTTTATGGAATATAAAGTCTTCATTAATCAACAATAAGAAAATAATTAATAATTTGGTGTTTATTAAAAATTGCAAAGTTTCACAATTTATGTATTTAAATTGAAAAAAAAAGTTTAGATACATATCTTATTATACGAAATGAAAAATATTTTAGTTACATTAAAATAGTCAAGTGGAATAAATAATAAATATCATCAAGTTCCCATCCGTAAGTAGTATAACCTCGAAACATTTCCATTATGCATTGGTTTTTTGTATACATACAGCTCGAGTGTACTTTTTTGTTGCTCGAGTGAAAAGATTTTGGTAAGCTTTTCTACGCAATTATTCTTTTAGTCGAAGTAACGCCAACCAATCTCAACTCCATTTAAAACATGAAAATAATTGAAGAGGTAATGGATTATTAATGTTATGGCGCAGGAATATAATTAGGGAAGGTACTTGTAAAAAAAGCTCGGTAAAGATAACGTAGACACCTGTTTTCGAGTGAAGCTCGAATTATTCTGCTTATGTGAGACGATCGAAGACGATTTTCTTCACTCTTGGCTGAGAAACGCGCACGACTTTATCTTTATTGGATGGGAGTCAAAAAGATTCGATAAAAGATCGATTGATCCTTCACGATTTGCGTGGCAACAATCGAGATAATCGTTGCCACATGCCTCCCTCCTCCCATGGCCGTACATTGATATATGTCATTGGCGTTTTTTCGAGACTAACAGTGTCCGGATAATGCGCTTACGAATCGAGAATTGTGTTCGCTGAAAGTGGATTAGCAGAGGTTCCAAGTGCTTTATCCAACACAGCTTTAGCAGCGGGATTTAGCCTCGTTATATCATCGAGGGAGAGGGAACGCACCTCGCGATCTCGCCAATCATCTCCCACAATTGCAATTTATTTTGGCCGCTGTATTAATTTATTTCGAGTTGGAAAATTGGATTTTCGTGTCAAATTCTGTAGCGGCCAATGCAAAATTCAGAATCAGCTAAGAACATGACCGTGGAAATAACTAGGAACTGAATTAAGATAAACTGAATACATCGAACGATTAAGGCCAATGAGGCCAATGTTTGGTCTTGAGTATTTTTCCTGCCTCCTTCAAGCTGTCGCTTTCTCTTACTTATATAGAGTCTCGATTGGCAATTACATAGAGTGAAAATTCTGATTCGCTCTTATATGCATCGGGTAATTGGATATTAAGGCAAAGCAAGCTCGATATGACGAGGATTTTTTCGCAAACGAGTTTCTTGTATTAACAGCGCGTCTTAAACATTTCCACAACCCCTTTCGTTCCCACCTGTCACTGCGAAAATTAATTTAATTCCATTGGCGTCGAACTACCCCACTTTTCAGTACTTGGATGGCACTGAGTATATTCACCTTGTGGTTGTGAATTGCAATTACATGTACTAGCCGACGTACAGTCGTATAATGAAAAAAGCTAGATAATATCATAATAGTAAATAAGAATTTTCCTATATCGGCGTTTTATTAGCGTAGTTAAACGTAATTTGCAAAATATAATTCATGAATTTACTATCCGATAGCCAATTGAAATAAACCAAATTTTCTCTCCATTTTAAATAGGCATCTTACAACAATGCGAGAGCGCTCGATTCAACTGATCGTTACTTTGAATTCGTATTATTTGCATTTTATATGAAGAATTATTGTTTGAGCTTTATGAAAGAGAAAATATTTAAGTGCAAAAAATCTTATTATTTATAATGTGATATACTGTATAGATTAGCTTAATTGTAAGTAATGACTATGAGACGGTTGGTTCACATTAAATTATATTATCTACTTAATCATATTTTAAATGAAAGTTGGAATTAGATTGTGTGATAATTACAAATATATTATGATAAATTTTTATGAAATAATAAAGTAGAAAGCGTAGGAGATGACGGTTAAAGAAGCTGAAACGTCGAAAATTATGAATTTTTGTTAGTCTAATAATTGAAATAATAATTGCCAACAGGTTCGTATAATTGATTAAAGTGAAACTTTTATTAAATCAAGTGAAATTAGATTGAGTCGTGTGCTATAAGCTTCGTTATCTCAAACCTGAAAATACTCCCTAGAGTCTCTTCCAAATTCGTGTTTGAGTGTTGTTCTCCTTGTTCCTGAAAGTTATTATAGTCCGTTTAACCGTATATACATACATGTACCACTATAGTAAAGACAGATTAATTAAATTTTATGTATATCATAAAAATTTTCGTTATTATCGCATTAAAAAATTAATAGAAGATACAATGAAAACAAATATTCTCACGACAATGTTATATGTAGCTGCTATGAAGTTAAAATTTTTCTTAATTGGCTAGATGTTTCGTAATAAAGCACAATCGATACGTATTATTAAATGTATAAATATAAAAATATACTTTATAATAAATTCGTACGTACTTGCGTCTCTTATTTTACTATTTTCATTATTATTGTAATATAACTCAGTTTAATAAAATATCGCTTATATAAAAAGTCGTTGAAAAATAAGCTACGTAAAGTGGAAATAAGATGTAAGTATTGCTTCAGGAGAGCTTTATTGAGCGAATGTTTAAAAATTCACGTCCACTTAATAGTTTAACGAACGTTATATAATTCCATAAAAGTTTCTTGCCAAATTGTCTTACCGCGCAACATACTCCATCATTAATGTAACTTTATACATTATAATTTATAACCGATGTAACTCAAAATAATAAGAATAACTCATAATGTAGATGTACTCGTATACGTCATTATTGTAATTCGAATTACACAATCGTTTTACATCGCGATCATTACGAGTTCCGCATTGTGCTTGGTTGACGTCTGACGTCGCCCGCCGAATGTCGCGAAGATTCGTAGATGAGTACGCGCGTGTACACGTGACCCGAGATAAATCGTCGAGTACGAGAGCATGTGCGAGTAGATTCTGGCGGCAGGGGTATGGGGAGAGGGGTGGGTGGGTGGGGGGTGGGGGTGGCTGGCAGGTAGACAATGATGGAATTAAAGAGGGGAAAGGCATCGAAGAATCCACATCGGAGATAACGGTTACAGACTGTAGCAGACTCGAGCGCGCACTCCGAGGTGGCTCGAGAGAAAGTGAAGGGGCGGAGATGGGAGTGGAGGCTGGAACGAGGCGAAGCGTTTGCTCGCGTAATTACTTCGAGTGACGCATTACGGCTGATTCAATTACGGCGGGCGATTCGTTTTGCGGATCGCGATTGCGCGCCTCTCTTCTCTTGCGCGGCCGGATCGCGATAAGGTCCCGGTGAAATTGCCGCTCTAATTGCTATTATCCTACTCGACTGCCTCCCTCCCTCCATCCTTCTTATCTCTCGCTCGCCCTATCTCTCTCTCTCTCTCTCTCTCTCTCTCTCACTCTGTCCGCCACTCACGAGGGCTGCTTCAGGTACTCCCGTTCCCTTGTTTGCCTACAGGCAATAACGTCCCAACTTTAAACGATATACAACTTATCGAGACATAGCCAAAGTCGCACTTTCCATTCCGGACTTTCGATTCCGTGGAATGAGACATTCGCCAGATTTTGCATTTCTTTTACTTGTTATTATCTTGGGTTGGCCAATGATCGCGCGAATCCAACATGTGTTTCATTATTATCTAATACGCTCCACTTGATTTCTTTCGAGGTCATTCGTATTTTTGTAAACTGTAGTAGTTGTAACTGTTCGTAGATGTAAACTTAATATTATTTCTAGCTCAGTGTGTTATCACGTCCTCATCATCTTTTATTCTACATATCCAACTGCATTTACCTATTAAAATTCTTAGCCATGATTTTAAGTAAGTTGAGAGATCAAAATCCGGGTGACATTTTTCGCTTTTTTCAGTCGTACTTAATTTAACGCTCGTTAAACAGTACTTTATCTAGTATACATACGTAATGGCCAGAGAATTTTAATATTTGTCATGAACACGTCAGAATGCACGTATTCAATCGCTAGAGATTCCATAAATGTATATATATATATATATATATATATATATAGATGTCGAATTGTCGCGTGCGAGAGAGCAGGGCTGACATATATTTCGATTGATCACGTATTGGTGCAGGATCAGTTGGTGTTGTATTTCGCAGCCGGTCGATTCGCATTCCCCGATTTCGTTCTTTCTTCCGGCTTAGTTTAGCAGATACGTTGTCTCGGTCGTTGCGGATATTGTCTTTGGCAGTACGGTTGAGCAGCTAACTTCCACTCAAATCATCAAGATTGACGTTGCTAGATCGTAAAGTGTTGCGAAATTTATTATAGAAGCCAAACTTGAGATTGTTTCTTATACGTGAACTATTTTTTGTTAAGACTGGATAAAGTCGTTACAAATATCAATTATAAATGGTGTTTGTGTGAAATTTGCATTTCAAACGCGGGGTTTACGTAAAAAAGAAATATTATTAAAGTATTATTATTGTATCTGTTATTCCAATAAAGTGTATATAAACAATAAGTGGAGCTAATCAAGCAAACAAATTTAATTGTTATAGTACAAAATAATATATGGATATTTCATATTCAATCTCATAATATTAATTATAATATCATACATAATATATATATATATATATATATATATATATATATATATATATATATATATATATCTCCTAAAAATATTTTCACGTTACTTTTCTTATACGTCAATCGAGTGATTATTAAATTTAGATAAATTACATAAAGCAAGCGCGCACTTGCGAATATTATCATTGTTGCTGAAGTAAATTATACTCGCAGATAACTTTGTATGAAAATAGCATTAAAAAAAGATATTGAAAAATCCCTTGCATCCTAATATGGCGATATTATAAATATTGGTATGGCAGAATGTACGAGAAAAATATATCCCCATAGGCAATTTCGCATCGGATGAGGTGCAGAAGAAGTTCGTAATATAATCGGCTGTCGGCTAAATCGCTGTAACGCAATTCTTAAACTGAAAATTCTCGCAAAAAGCCAACGAGAGTTAAATTCCAAACTCCTTATTTAAAATCCGCCCTCACACACTATGAAAACAAGAAGAAATATAGAAAAAAAAACAAAAACAAAAAAAATGAGAAAAAAAAATCTCCCGTTCACTCATCATTTTCCGCGCATGCTACTGGCAAAGTTTTTAATGCGCGAAAAATTTACCGATCACGTTTACGTTCAGGCGACGAAGCTAAATAAAATCTCGCACGTAAGTGTGGTAAACGACCCTGGTTTTTCAAACATGAGTCGCTCTACGTTTCCAACGATCAATCAGTTACGAGAATTACAGTCCTTCCACGTCATCGCTGGATCATTGCATCGTCGCCCATCACCATACGAGCGAGCAAGTTTATTTTATTTCGATCAGTACGCCGAGATCTTAACTTGCCTGCCACATTTCACCTAAGATTTGTTAAATATCCGAGATCGTCACTTCACGGGATTAATACTTTTCTTTTCAATATCAAATAACGATAGGAAATATCGTTAAATTTTCCATACTTGAATGGAGTCTGTTATTTCAATATTAATACGACTGAATAGACTCTATATATTTTCCTGTTAAATATGCTAAAAAAATCCATCTTATTTAAATTTTTACTTCAGCTAGTGTTTCGAGTACAATTAAAAAAAAAAAAGAAGTAGAAGAGGAAGAAAGTATCTTACATTACGTTATCTCTGTTTTTTATTTAAGCTTTATTGTAAATAAATTCCAACGACGTAATTACAAAATAATGACAAATATAATGCATTAATAACAGCAAGAATTTCCTTAAAAATTTCAGTTATCTTGGAATTTCTTTTTTCTTCTTTATACTCTCTTACCCATCGTTACAAAACATAGATTTCAGATTGCAAAACATGCGTACGTATACGCATACGTATTATTTAAATTGTTTGCATTTATAATTAATTATGTTTTAATTCATGATTGAATATAGTTTGAAAATTGCATAAGGCAAATGTTTCTTGTTTATTATGGTTCTTTATTTACAGTTTTTCCTATTTTTTATTCACGTTAATTGGAAAAATTATATCAGAGGCGACGTAAAATATTGGCCACGTTTTTTGTTATATTACACTTTATTTTATTCGGATAAATCATTTTGTTTTGTAGATAAGGTATTTGCGATATAATAGGCGTTACTATTGAATTACTAAAGTAATTGAAGGTTTTCTAAATTATGGCTCCATCTTAAATATCTAGAAAAAGATGACACAGAGGATTCTGAAACATTGAATAACTAAACGAAGGATATTTTTAAAAACTACTTTTATAATTATAATATAATAAATATAATATAATACGAGCTCAAATCATTATTCACTTGCGACTATAAAGAGTTTGAAGTATTTTTCAACAGATGTTTTACATTTAAAATACGAATTTCGTTGATTCTTTTATAAAAACATATATTATATGATTATTATACCTCCCTGTTTATAATTGTGATAATAGTAAGAAATGTGTTGATTAAATTTTTACCCGAATCTTCTTCTACAAAAATAAGAAGAAAAATGGGAGAAAAAAAAATAGAAAAAAAAGAAGAAAAAACAACGAAAAAACAGTATTTATAGCTCCGCAAGTAAAGCTTAGTTACTACAAGTTTCGATAATTTTGCAGGCCGATAAAGTAAGTTAAAAAATGGAATGTTTCATGTATATAACATTGTCTTGCTCGGCCATACACAAGTTGAAATAGTGTATTTTTCAGAACTGAAGGAAACCGAATAAACAAGATAGTGGGCGAAGGTTGGAAAGGGAGACTTTGAGAGAAAAAGCCACGAGCAGTGAAAAGGAAAACAAAGTCTTCCCTTCGTGTTGAAAACGAAGAAAGTGCTCTCGAACGAATAGAAGAAAAGGCATTTGAGCCAAGTTTAAACGGGGCACGGGAATCAAACAATGAGACAAAGAGGAAAACAACAAAGAATGGAAAGGCGGAAAGAAAGACAGAAGCGCAAAAGGCAGAGATGACAGAAAGAAAAAGTTGGCCAACATGCGACGGAAGCAGAGGACCAATCAAAGAGTAAATGTAGAAATGTGAACATGGAGAGTTGAATTGAAAAATAGAAAACGTTTACCGGTAGTGGTAGAGTAGAGTAGAGTAGAGTAGAGTAGAGTAGAGTAGAGTAGAGTAGAGTAGAGTAGAGTAGAGTAGAGTAGAGAGAGAGAGAGAAAGAGAAAGAGAGAGGGAGAGAGAGAGAGAGAAAGAGAGAGAGAGAGAGAGAGAGAGAGAGAAAGAGAACGAGAGAATCTAGGACGTATAGGAACCTCGTGACAAAATATTTGAGCATATGCTACAAACATTTGTGTTGTTGAGGACAACGGCACATAATAAAGCTGTAAAACTCTTTTCCAATAATATTCTAGACTTTTGCTTTCCCCACCCCGTCCCGTCCCTATTTCATCTAGCCCCTTCGCTCTATCGTTATTCTAGCTCGGTGAATGCTCGCATAGACGAACTCTCATCATTCGCAAACTACTTTGATTTCTCGCCCTTTTTTTTTTTTTTTTTTTTTTTTTTTTTAACATAAGCCCGCTGTAACGAACTTAATATCCTATTGTGCTCAGACTCGCTGAGAATCGCTTTATTTTTCAAGCCGCTTTTAAGCATCGCCACTAACCGCGCCTCCGACCTTTCGATCTCCGCCCCCCCCCCTCCTTTATTGGGCTCTTCGTTACAGCTGCTGGACTAGGGCCGAGAGACCAAGCATTTGCAGACTCCAAGAGAAATGGAGCGACAGGGCTCGGCCTAATTAAACGAACCGACTATCTCCATTGAATATCGCCGCTACGTCATAAACTCGAGCCTGTATAGCGAGATTTTCGATCCAACGTTCAATAATAATAATACAAAAATAGCTGCGAGCAGTCGCTCAGTTAAATGCAATAATCTGCATGGTTTTTCGTTTTATAAACTGATTTTTGCGCAAAATGCTACATCGCTGGCCGATTAAGTTTCAAGGCTATTCGAAACGCAATGTAAAACGCTATGGCTAATCCATTTTTAAAAGCCAGGTCAAAGCTTTATCAACGAGCTCCCCGAAAGCTCCAGCGAGCGACCTAATAACAAAATCCTTTCGTCGCGAGTCCAGATTCTAATGCGAGAACCATGTGACGTGAACGTTAAATTGCACCTATTTTACACTTACAAACACTATTGTCCGTGGAGACGTTTAGCGATGAGATGAGCTGCTTTTTATTCAACGTCGGATTAATTTTTCACTATTCGAATGATGATGCGCGTACGTCATTATACATCATAGCAAACAATTACGCTCGTCGCGCTCTCAATTTAATTGACGAGAAATTTATTACCACAAATTATGAGCTACCGCTCGCCAAAGACAGAATTTAACCGCGAAAATTATCGCCATTGCGCCTGGATATGACCATCATATCCGTCTATCAGTAAGTGCGCAATTCAAATGCGTCGCCCGTGTCCCCCACCCTTCGTAATCTTTACCGACTTACCTAATACATTCTACTTGCAATACAAAGTTTGGATATGCCGTGACAAAGTGGCTACTTTTTTTCCTCGCCAATGCAAAGAAACTGGTGCGAAGATCGAACTTTCAATTGGATTTTCTAGGCATACAACACGACATCGTTTCGACGAAAGTTTTCGGTTAAATCGAAAGGAAATAGAATTTAGTTGCTCCTACCCTGATACTTTATTTCTCTTTGCAATTCGTGATTCGCGCAAACAAAGTAATTGCGGATTCCTCGGGGAGCGTGTAGTCGCCTCGTACCACCGAAAAATCATCCAGCAACGAGATTTTTTTTGTCATTTTGGCGCATCTACTTTCACAATTACCTTCTTCTTATCTTCCGCTACGTAATCACATGTTTAGAACGTGGGCAAATCATTGTGTTTTCACCGTCCGATTAATCGATGGTCCTCTCACGATATTCAAAAGCATTATCGTATAGAGCTTGTTTATCTCTTACTAATTCGACCTGATAATTTTCATCCTCAAAAGTCAAGCACTGATATATAGAACGAGGATTGGAAAGCGAGGAGAAGCAAATACACGTATACAATCGAGTGTCATCCGATAGATGATAAGAGCCATAAAAGAAAGTAATTAAGAGTTTCGATAAATAATGAACGGAGCACACCTCTTTGTACGTGCCCATACACACATTCGTCCACATTCTCACACGTATTAATACACACGCGCAGACGCGCGCGCACACACACACAAAAAACAATATATATATATATATATATATATATATATATATATATATATATACATACTTATGCATATACATATACATGTATATGTATGCATGTACGGATGAACAAGCAAATGGCTTAGGAGTAACGTTTGGGTGCACGGATATTAAACGTTTATTGCTGAGATAAAGGGTGTCGCGTAAAAAGGAACAACAAGTGTCGCGTTAAAATTATAATGCTGCTGCTTTTTAATGGATAATCCAGGAAATGCATGGAGAAAAATTATATATCGAGTTAAGAGAAGATTTTTATTTTCGGCATTATTAAAAATGAAACATGGAGGTATCTGAAGCTTGTACGCTTTACTCTTACTCAGGACTAAGAGCAAAGATAGAATAAATTAGGATGTTAAGGACAGTTATAAAGTTTATAACATAATTCAACGGTTGTGTAATTTTTTTTTATACGAAACAGAAGATCTTTAAACTTTATACATACACGAAGTTAGAAAGTTTTTTTATTAATCATTCTTTCAGACTACATTTTTGAGTACAGCAGTGTTAAAAAAATTACCCTAAAAATTATAGAAAGAAAAAGGTTTATAACGCTTCTATAAATTTATCCGAGTGATTGTCGACGTTCCTTTTTTTTTTTTTTTTTTTTCCATTTTTTAATTTAAACTTTCGAGCTCTCGATATTAGCCTTACGAGAAGGTGAAACATCATTGATTAATAGTAGCGGAAAATTCGGTTTCAATATAAAGCAAATAAAAATTCCAGCGCCATTCTAACATTTAACAAAATTATGCAATTTGCACGAACGTCATGTGGTTTCGAAACGTTTTAGATTTTTACGAGTATTTTTCAGATCAGTCATTAAGGCACGAATCGCAAGAATTATGGCTCGAGCTCGCCCCCTGACCCCGCGCGTGCCATAAATTGTTCATGTCCTATCGTTAAAGTTGGTAACGCGATTAATAATGTCACGGGTGTAGTGTCGCAAGAGACTTTGGCGATTTTTCATACGTGAATGGGGGATAAGTTTTAAAATTTCAAAGCCACGATGCCAACAATAATGAAGGTAAAGAGGCGAACGAATCCAGATATAGGACATAGCGACCATGATTCGAGCGATAGTGCAGGAGTGGATGAAGCGCGAGAAGGAATAAGATTGCCTCGCGAGAGGAAGGAGGTCGGGAATATTGAGAAGCATAATCGTAACCACTTGTGATATCTAGATCTCGCCTAGGGATATTTAAGGCAAGGAAAATCGAGCGGGACTGGGAGGAGCTGCGAGAGAGCGGGTTCGCACAAGCCACGAGAGGATAGAAAAAACGTACCTAACGGCAAAAATCTAGACCAAGCAGAATTAGTGTTAAAAGTTCCTCTGCGTTCCCGATTACTTCTTAAATTATCTGCACCGTACCTATTTAGTATATGCTGATTTGGCGGTGTTTTAATTAAACTTTAATTAAAAATTCCACCACGCAATTGCATTAGTTCACATAAGTAATAATTCATTCGCTGAGTAATCGTAAGTTTTCTTCGCAATATTACATTTTAAAGTAAAATAATATTATTACAATATAATATGGATATACAATGGTTTATTACATCTAAGGATTATTGCTCTCGAGTGTAAACTTCAGGTTGCGATGCAAGAAACACGGTTAAATCTGTTCAAAGTATAGTACGTGAGGAATGCAAATATTCCTCGTTCGCCGCCTAAGCAAATATTCGAGTGCAGTACAAGAACTTTGGTAACTAAGTAAGTAATGTGATGTCGGAGAGAGGGTATAATTAAAATTCTCCGATGGTGTTCATAAAAATTCAAAACTTGGAGGAAAAACAGTTCAAGACGGACTTTATTCGTAAATGCTGCCATTGCCTTTAATTCGAAAAGTCTCGAGCTCCAACGGCTTACCATCCCTAAAACGCCGATTTTCATCTTTCGAAGAATTTTTGCGATTTACATTTTGACGATGCTTTTCTTGCCTTGTATAATCATACGTCGCGGTACATTCGTTCGAGTGTGTGCGCTTATTCACGGGGTATTTTATTGAAAATTTTGGCGTTACATCCAATGATAATTAATTCAATTCTATCTCCTCGGAACGTACAATAATAATACGATCGTCGATACTTGCTTCATTCCAGCATTGTTTATCATTCGTCGTAATAAGAAATAAAATGGACGAATTAATTATGTTAGAAACATGGACTTGATTACGGTTAGCGTACATTTTGAAAAATACGCCGAAAGGGGTTATTTTTACGTGAGTAGCAATTGCCGACGATCATTGACCTGCTTCTATGTACATTGATGACAAATAATTTGATTACGTCGATAACGCTCTCATTACTTTCAAATCAAAAGATTATAGACTCGTTATGCAAATTATATCAAATGTCCGAGAATTCATACGACATTGGTAAAATTATGTACATAAGATAAGCATATTATTGATAAAGACTAAATTAATTTATTAATATGTAATTTATATAAATAGAATTTTACGCCTTTCGTCTTATGACGTATAAGTATAGAGTTTCAATTTGCGTAACCTCATTTTATAAAAAATTTCTCTTTTTTTTTTTTTTTTTTTTTTTTTTTTTTTTTTTTTTTTGTAACTCTTGCACAAAAATGGAGAAAATGAAAATTTTAAATTGTTTTTATAAACGATATTTTTGACATTGACTTTATAATTCATCGTTTTAAACCGAAACTTAAAAAAATTCCTGGCTCTTCATTTTTCATGAACATTTTTAAAATTCAATACTAGTTTATTTATTAATGTATATACTATAAAACTTAATGTTAATATTATATATAATATTATGGTATATTCAGAGCTAATATACATGTAATTATTTAATTTTTATTAATATTGAAAAATACTATTTAAAGGATTATAATATTCTAATATTCTGCTGGTTTAACTACACGACATAAAATCGATAATTTTCTTTATGTTAAAATATTTTCTATTTTCAAATAAAAATATGCATTTATAATTTATATATTAAGATAATTGTATTTAAAATATTTTCTTTACAAACTTCTCTATAACTGATTAAAATGCCTCTTGAATGATTAATCTTAGCGAAGAAAATTTCATAATCTTATATGTACTAGTCTAAAGAAAAACAGAATATTTTTAAAAGAAATCTTTCTGATATTAGTAACAATTAAAGTTCGAAAAGGCGATAGAATATTTAAGTAAAAAATCAGTTAAAAATTTATCCACAATTTTAAACTTTTCGAATAATTAAATTATTGCCTTATGTTTTTTTCCTGGGTAATATTATTTTAAAGCTGTTATTTGAATTTCAAATAAATTACATAAAAATATCCTCTCGGATTTTAGAAAGGGTATTTATAATTTTAAAACTCATTTTTTTACAGTCAAACGTAAAAATTTTAAGTTTTTAATATTTTTATCTTTGATCTGACATGTTAAGAACGTAGGGGCGTATTTTTCTCCTCATGATTTTTTTAAAAGAATCTAGATGAATGGATCGAGCGAGCCTTCATTCTTACTCCCACACAACTAATTACTATGTAATAATTTTCTATTAAAAATTAATTTGTTAATGACACTCGACAATATCTATCTTCCCGTATATATTAATAATAAAACTGAAATATTACGCCATTACAATGTTGTTCAAAGTACTTTTGAACACTTCATTACGCCAATTATGCCTAATTTCCGTAATAATAATATTACCGTCGACTATCTTCATGTTTCTTTTTTTTTCAATGATCTTTTATAGTATTTTTATATTTATTTTGGTTATTTGAATACAAAATTAATTGTATTTTAACAACGGAGATCCATAATTGTGCAAATATTTATTATGTCAGTAATACCAACACTGCATAATTGTATTGGATTTGTATAATTTATTACCTATGTATGTAATGCAATTTCCAGACGTATATTATAAAATATCGATTATTATATATTACAGATTTGTCACGTCATTGGCAATTAATTATAAATTAGACTTACGAGCCACCATTATAATATTCTGTAAATGACCTTTTTCCCCTATTTTACCCAACTTTATAGAGAAATTTTACTATATATATATATATGATTTTAATTTTGTCTACGTATATATTAAAGCTTTATTAATAATTCTTTAAAAATATCCTTACGTCGATTTGGCATTTTATGATAATTTCTTGATAAGTTATTTGACAAAAGTATATAAAGTCTAAAAGTAATGAAAAAAAAATATATATACATGTATATATGATCTATAGAATAAAATTATATCTAGAAATGTTTGCAAATGGTGTTATTGAACGGTCATTAAAGTTTTTAAAAATAATTTTCACCACTTCGAAAAAGTTCTTAGAAAAGCTTATTATCCGGAGATAAGTTATCTTTTATCTTGGGAATCCAAATATCTAAGTTTTGAGCTGAGATTTGTACGGATCTTGAACTATATTATAAGGAATTCATCGGCTGCTCGGATTTTATTTATCAGACTTACGATAAGATAATGTATTAAATAGGAAATAAAATAAACAAATCAATGATTTAATTTACTCTGCTACATTAATATTGTAATGTAATTCAAAATTTATTAATAATGTAAACAGAAAAATTAAATAGACAATTTTTGATTGATCACTTGATGTGAATTTCAAATGATTCCAATAAATATTTATCTATTGAAACATTAGCAAATGATATCCCTTCAATTATATCTAATTAATAAGAAGAAAAATCAATATTTATACATATGTAATTGTTAATGTTATTTTTATTGTAAAATTTAATACAAGCGAGGTAAAATATTTAGGTAATTATATCGATTAGTAAATGTTTTACATAAAATTACCTACGTATTTTGAAAACCTTTCTTTGTTTTACACATATTCCATGCACAATATACAAATATACATTAAAAGATATTATAAAATAGTTATAAATATTGAATTTATTCCAGAAAATGAAAATTAGTCGGTAACTATAAAAATGTTATTTTCTGTAGATAAACAAAAAAAATTCCGTAAGATTTTATATTTTTAATCGATTGATATTACCATTTGCAACTAATATTGAAGCTAATATTAGACTTAATTAATTTACCATATTATGTCTAATACAAATAAATATATGAATTTATAAAAGTGCATGATGAATGTTGCGTTACTATAATATACAACTGAACAAATCTTTATTATCAATGTTCGAGTCCAAACTGTTTATGTGTTATTTATCACTATATCATATACATGTGGTGATTAATTTTTACCATTCATACTTTAATGTTTTATAAATTTTTAATCGTCAAAACCAAATGTGATTTATACTTTATGAATTCAGAAGCTTTTCGTAAATGGAGGAAAATCTTGTATCAGAACATTGGGTAGAAAAGTTCGTTACTTTAAGATTGTCTAAACATCTTATTATCATCTAACTATATAATATTTTAAAAGAAAATTTTCATTAAAAATAATGTACCAATTTATATAAGACGCTTTTATTGCTATTGGTTTCGAAATTTGGCAATAGGTAAAAGCTCGCTATTATCAATATTAGGCAAACTATTGCTCGCTATAGGAAGTTGTACGACCAATTTTCATTTCAACTCTTTTGTATATGAAAGCTACGAAAAATGTAAAACGATTCTTTTACATTAACTTGCTCTTTCAAATTTATATTGTAGGGTTATTTTATTAACTTACAATTAAAAAAAAAAAAAAAAAAAAAAAAAAAAAATACTAAGTAATTGAAAAAAATATATTAAATGCGTATGTAAAATACGTTATAATATATAAAATCTTCAATTTTTGAATATTTTTTACCTCTACATTCTAGGCCTCATTCTTGGAACTCTGCCATACCACAAACACTCTTCTTTGTTTGTACGCTCTGTTGATAATTTATACTATTTTGTAAAGAATACGAGGCTCGGCTTGTTGCTTACCTTAATGTTTAACAACACGAATTTGTATTACATTATTCTGCACGTAAAATCTATATGAATAATTATATAAAATATATGTATAACTAAGCTTAAGAGTTACGATCCGTCGCTATAAGCAAAAGCAAACGACCCAAGGCCAATATCACGAATTACTACTTACTAAGATCCCAACCAACAAATAAGAAAACGGCTTCAACTCTAGTCATTCTAGAGTAATTGCTAATTATCTGATGAACCCAAACCTCCATAGTATAATGCGAAAAGCCTCCATAAGAGTATTAAGGCGCCATTCCATAATAACGTGCTTTAAAATAATCTATAATTGAACAAATATTTGACAAAAACTGTAATTACTCCATGTAATTTTCCCCTCTCTGTTTTAGAAAATTTTGAAAGATGTAAAATATGGTCTTTATAGCAATAAATTCAATTTCCCTTTATAAAAATAATAAAATTTGAAACAAATTTAAATTAAATATTATTTGAATGAAATGAAATAATTAAGTTTGATTTTAGTACCGCGAGAGCTGTAACTCATTAATTTTCGAAAAATAACAGCAAAAAAAAAAAAAAAAAATTAGCAAAATCACCAATTTCAACGCGAAAGTACGTAATTGTTTACTACTTGATTACTCATTTTTCATTCTCCATTTACACATTTCTTTATTTATTTTTTATTTATAATACGAGATAAGATACGAGGTAATAAATTATTGAAATTGATTTAATTTCTTCTTTATCTTTTCTTTCTTTATTTTTCCAAATTTAAGACCTTTTCAAATTGAAAATCTTTTTATGAGATGATGACACAGATGAAATGAGTAATTTTGACGAAAAAAAAATCCGTTTAAACTTTTCATAAAACTTTAACAAACTTCTTTTCGACGATTTGCATTTCATTCCTAAAAATTCCTATACACATTTTTAAGAGCGTGCAGATTCGAAAAGCATAAAAAAAACATTTCAGATTGCAGAAATCCTCGCAGTGGCATTTCACTACTTAAGCAAATGAGTTCAATTGAATAAACGAATGGAAATCAGTAGTGTGCCGAGGCTCTGACTCCCCCTCACATAAGAGCTTTATGACCCGTAGACAAAGATAATAATATAGGAGCCGGTATTTCTAATGGATTTCCAAAATCCACGTAAGTGGATGCCACGGAGTGGCAGACTGAAAGACGGGGAAAGTCGAGAACATAGCGATAGTGAGTGCGTATGGTTAAGAAATTTGCACTCGTGTCACGGCGGTTTCATTGGTAATAATTCACCATCCGACTTCCAGCATTGTGCTTCGAGATTTTCCACGTTTCCTATACTCAATGGAATATCATAATTCCTACGGCTCTCAATTTTCTCATTACATATGTAATTCGTACAACCAAAACAAATGAACACCGACAGAGATTGACTTAGCCGCATAACGCTATACATACAGCAGGAGCGCGCACTTCCTCCGGAATATCACGACAAATCGATTGCCATTATATTTGTTGATTGAGCAAGGGGTGGTGAAGGGAAGGGAGTATTTACACGTTTTGTTTACATCGAGGTACATTGCGGAAGGGCCGAGGGCCCTTTATCTTATAAATGTTTTTCTATTAATTAGTCGCTGAGATTAAGGAATAAGCAGCAGGAAATCTCGTTTACTTTAAGTTAAATAACAAGTAAACTATTATATATCCAGGAAAAACTTTTTTAACGCTCGGCGCCGTCCACTTTGAAGAAAAACTTTTTCAACGGGGCTTTTATGCCAAAAGTACAAATCTATACATAATTCAAATTAATATTATAATGGAAAATAGTTTTTCCTGTTTTAAAAGCTTTTAATGCGTGAGGGAGGAGTTTTTAAAAGTAGCATTTTTAAAACATACATTAAAGCAAATTATTTAGTACGTAAAAATTGTATCCAAATCTAGCAAATTTTACGTTCATTTTAAAGCCATTATTACAACTATACACGCTCCTTTCCTTTCAGCGAAGTACTTTTTTTTCCATTCAATTTGAATACGTAAGCTTCCTTCGGATAACTTTATTATAATATGAAAAAGCATAGTAAAATATTTTAATCTTTGAGAAGGCAAAGAAATAGTAACATTTATATATCTGTCATTAGTGTTGCTCAAACGATCTCGTCTCTCGTCTCTCTCTCGTAAAATATGTTCATGGATAAAATTAAAATAAAATTCTTTATATCAAAATGCATCTGAAGTAGAATTCGCCATTCAAAAATCTCTCCTTAAAACGAAAACGGCATGCGGGGTTAAGCAAGGGTGTAATTAAAAAGCATTTTCGCGTAGAAGCCTTTGCAATTAGAGTGGACCGCGAGCGCATTATGCGGTAAGAAATGCGAAATTTCGGCCACAGAATTCGGACTCGCGGATTGTTCTTAGCCCCCAAGTGTCTGACACTTTGCAGCTAAACGAGAAAAATGAAAAGCGAGCGTAAAAACGATGAAATACAAAGTAAGCAAAATAAGCAAAGTACACGTATATAGTAAGTACAGTAATATGCAATGTAGATAAAACGCGGCTTACTCGCGTCATTTTTAATTTTTAATGAGATGAAATAAAAAGGGAAAATTAAGCCAATAGGTATGTTGTAATTGTGACTTTTTTGGCTTAGAAACTCCAGGCTTAGATCCGTAAACACACATTTCGAGCGAATAATCTCACCTGCTTTAACTATTAGTGAAATACAAGACTCAATGCTGCAACAATTGATTAGTTTTCTTTATTATCGTCTCGTAGTGACATCGTAATAAAAAAAAAAAAAAAAAAAAAAAAAAAAAAAAAAAAAAAAAAAAAAAAAGAAGAACCCTTGCAAAGATTTGCATTTCTTTTCTTCGTCCCTCTGTTACAAGAGTCGGTTGAGAGCAACAGCATATGTGGCTTTTACAACATACGGCCATTAGAAAATAATTAAATCTTTTAAGAAGCATAAGACACGAGGCAGCAGTATTTCTATTATATTTATTGTGAATTAAATGTTTTTTAGCGGATTAGCGAAGCTTGGCCATTCGTTGTAAGTGAGATTATGGATTTTGTATATACAAGTTGCCGCTACATAACGATTATTTGCTTCGACTTTTCTTTCTTACACTATAATTAAATTCACAATATGCAGGGTCCGTTGATCTTCAATTCATAATTATGCCATTAAACGAAAAAGAAAATGAACGCATGATTTAATGAATTTAGACATTATTTGTGTGCATAGTGGTACAAAGTCTTATGTATTTGATTCTAAAATGGCTAAAATATTTAATATTATTTTTGACTTTGTGACGGCTAAAGAGAAAGGCGAATATCAGTATTGATTGTTGAGATTTTAAATTTGAACTATGAGCATAATTCCAAAAGTTCTTTAACCTTAATTTCAATTTATCTTTAGCGCACTTAATTACACACAGTTAATCAATAAATCATTGGATCATATTTTCTTATTAATCACGGTAGTAAAAAAATTTTTTTTTTTTCACGTAAATTTTCACGTAAAATCGTCAATGTTCTAAAAGTAATAATATAAAAAGTGTAATGTGCCTTAAAAACGATCGACAAAATTATCTTCGCTAATGATTGCTTAAAGAAAGGAAAAGTAGCAAAAAAAAAAAAGAAAAAATAATATAATAAAATAAAATTAAAAAAAAAAAAATAACCAATCACAGAACACTATATTGGCACAATATTGTCGATAGTAGATGTGATATATTAAACTTCTAAATTTCAGGGATAAGCCAGTAGCGGAAGCTGAGCGATACTCGATCGGATATCTTCCATGGTAAAAAATAAAAAATACAAGCACAAAATAATAAAATAAGAAGGCGGCAAACTGACATGGCTTGATTACGCTTTATAGAGAAGGGAAAAGCGATGGGAAAACCAAAAAGTGTAGTGTCGGAAGCATCATGATTTGTCAACGTCAGGTCGAAAAATATTCGAAGCGAAATCAAATGACGTGTGCGCAATGGGTGAACTGCGCAACGAAAAAGAATTCCATACGGATAAACCAAGTCTTTATAAGCGCGTTTTTCCAACGGTCGATTATTTATTTTCTTACAGAGGCAAAAGGTCTCGTATTTAAGACAAATTTTGAGATCCCCCTCCACCCACTCTCTCTCTCTCTCTCTCTCTCTCTCTCTCTCTCTCATTCCATTGTAACGATTCTTATGGAACACTTTGGCGTCGATTGATGAAGGTCCTCGAGGTGAATTCCACTGAGTGACCCTAATCAATACGCGCTAATATATGGGTGCGTGGGAGGGAGCAGTGACCGCGAGGGCAAACATTTATTTCAACACTAGAAGGAAAGAAAAGATTTATTCCCAGCGAGCGAGGACATTCGTTTCTCGAGCAGTACGTGGGGAGCATCGACGGGACTCCCGGATCAATGAAATCTCGCGTGTCGCGCCGCTTTCACGCGAATGCCAACGTTGGGATCGTTAAAACGATGGCATCTTGTGTGACGTGTAGCGGCCTGCACTCACTTTTTGCCAACTTTCATGAAAGACGACCGAGCGCTTCGTCGATTTCAAGAAAATACGTGAAATGCAGCGGATTAAATTCTTCCCTCGCCTTCCCCCCGGCCACTCATACGCGTAACCGCAAGTTTTTGTCATTGAACCGGTACACCTGCTCTTTACAATGTACTTACGAGCTGTTTTGCGCACAAAAAAATGCGAACAATTTTAAGCAAAAGAAGAATTTTTGTATTGGGAATTTCATCCATGAGCTCGCTTGTCTCTATTGCGTGGAAAAAATAATTTTTAGTAAAAAGCCGTATTTTATTAATTGCGTCGAGCGTATATATAATCAAAACGTTTTTTCCACGTTGTAGAGTAGATAAACATTGATTAATTATTTTCAAATTGATTTGCCGAAAACTGTTAAAAGCTTACCACGGCTGATATAAAGAAAATTTTGTGTCTGCCTTAGTGTAAAAGTCTATTGCAAAAAAGTTTATTATTACAAACTCAATAAATAACGATGCTTTTCATTATTTTGTCCTTATTCGCTTGTGGGGAAATAATTGAAATGTGGTGACAATCGATCTTACAAAATTATTTAAATTTCATTCTGTTTTTTATTAAAAGAACAACAAAATAGAAGAAAAACCCTTATACGAATTAGTGAAAAAATTGTACTCCCTAGACGAAAATAGAGTTGGCCCATATTACTATCACAATAGGGCGATCGAAATACGAGTATGAAATTAAATAGACAGCAAAGAAATGAAATTTCAGCGATTGCTTGTTATTAAATATACGATGAATAATATAATAATTTTAATTAAAACTGAACAAATAATATTTAATTGAATTTTAACATCCAAAAATTTAATTATAATTGAGCAACATTATCCGTAATTAAAATTAAGATTAGCATAAAAAAGAAATTGTTTTCATTATATTCCTTTAAGAAAATTCTTTTACAACCTTATTTTTATATTATTATATTATCGTGGCATTAAACCTATTTTATTTATTTATATTGAATATAATTGTCAATTCAATAAATACACGAAAGCATAGTATTATTTTCCCTTTCACGAATAAATCAGTTAAATTTGTAATTGCATTAAAAAATATTATTTAAATACTAATTTAAATAATTACAATAAAAAAAGCTTAAAGAATAAAAAGTTTTTAAATAAGAGTAAAAGTTTGAAAGTAAATTATATAAATCCTTGTATTATTAATTCCTTGAAATTTATTATAATTTTTACAAGTATTTAATTGCTATTTGACATTTTATCAATATTAATATGTGATTATTAAGATTTATAAATTAACTGTATTGCTATATTATTTTGCATAATTTTGTCTTAAAATTGTCGTTCGCGACAAGACGCTGAAAGTGTATGAAAGAAAAATTATATGCGTAGAAAGAATGAACAAGGGACAGAGGCTATTTCTCATGTATTTAATGATTGGTAACAATAATTACTGTTCGTTATTTAATTCTAACCATTTTTTTTTCGTTCGATTTCGAAAATCTTTCGATCGATAACATGTAATTGATTTAGGTAGAGATTAAAAAGAAGCGTAGATATTCCAATTTAATATCTGTAAATGTCAAAATCCTTTTTTTCTCGATATTATTCTATCTTTTTTATGACTATATTAATAAAAAATCTTTCATTCTTCACTGTAATACAATGAAATAAAAATAATAATACGTATAATATCCAGGTATATTAATAAGTAATATTTATTGAAGAAATAATATAAAATATAAGTATATAATGAATAAATATAGCGTTGCACGACGGTGCAACATTGACTCGAGTAAATGAAAATGACGAATATATAAGATTATGTAATAATCAAAAACACATTGTTATGAAAGAAAAACAGTGGAAAGTAGTAACGCGAACTCTCACAGACTTCTTTTATTTATTGATTAATATCGTTAATAGATATCAATAAACTATATATAATGCATGGAATGAGAAATTTTTCTATAGATATTTTTTGAATCACATAAATTAGGAAAATAGTCGAACATAATTTGGGAGTAAGTTTATTTTATTTAACTTAATTTAATTTAAATTAAATTTAATTTTACAAAATTTCATATGCAAGCAAAACACGATCGGGTAGATCCCATTATCAGCCATATATAGAGCCAATTTCATGTAAAAACTACTATTATATTTTACAAAAATTATTCTTATACCTTATTATTATAGATAAAAAATATGTATATAAAAAACATACAAAAATAATAAAAAGATAATAGATAAAAATTATAGATAAATAATTTAATAATTTAATGAATCTTAAAATTGAAATGAATTAAATTATTTAAGCAAATTTTGACATACAAACATACTTTTTATTATATTTTATATTATAAGCACCATATTAATTTTTCCTGTAATTTATTACTTATTTATAAAATACTATCGAAAATTGAATAGTTTACATATATATATATATATATATATATATATATTTAGATCAAACTAAATATGATAGGAATAGCTTATAGAATCTTACGGAATATAAGGTCAATTATAATCAAAATAAATCCTTCTCCTGATAACTATAACGACAATATTCTAAAGGAATACTTAATCGTGATATTTATTATGTATTACTGAAATGTAATAAAGCTTGAATTGTAAGTAAATAATTATTTGCCTTACTGATTGTTTATTAAAAAGAAAAACAAGAAAACAAAAAAATATGTAACAGATCATATATAATAAAATAGATTGCTTTAATAATATGGAAATAATATTTAAAAATAATATGACTGAACCTGGTGTTTTTATTGCTATATTTTACATTTAACGAGATGTAATTTGAAAAGCACCGAAATAAAATACCGTAATTAACAATCATATTTTAGAAATGTATAAAATAGTACGTATTTCATTTCTCATAAAATTTGAAGTACATTTAAAAATAAAAAAAGAAGATAAATATCAATAGAAGCTAAAATTTCATTTTATAAAAGCAATAAAATTTCTCACTTGGTAATAGCTTTGTTATTATGCCAATTTAAGAATAAAATCTTTTACATTTAATGTATTTTAATATATTTGTAAGATATCGCAAAATTAAAATATGTAATTATTAAGAATAGAATATTTCTAATTCAATAGAAACACTTGTTGCTTTCAAAAAAAATTCTCTAATACATTGCAGAATATTCATTAAAATTCAATTTACGTATTCTTTAAAACTTTCTTTATTATAAATACAGTTATTTTCCAAAAAAATTTTTATAATATTCCAACGAGAATATGCTTCCTTACAATTAGCCTTTAACTTTTACAACATACTAATAATAAAGTTTTTACAAGTAATTTTAATAATTTCTCATATAATCTTGAAATTTAAATAGATGCTATTATTTTTTTTATATTTTCCGTACTTATTTTACAAAAAATAAAAAAAAAAAAAACAAACATGCATTGCAATTAATTATTAATATATTTATGCCTTCAGTAAATCTCGAATACATAAAATATTTTAAATATTGCATAATTTATTTCATAATTTTTTTTCGCACTCCTATTATACTTAATACTTTCAAGCTTTTATTTTTTTTTCATATATCACTGTTCTCCAACTACTGCCTACTTTTATTAAAATATTCATATGTTTGATTATTAAGATAGTTTTTAGCTCAATAAATAACCACAAATGCTTCAGAATCTAATTTCTGATAAAAATTGCGCCAATAGTAGGTACACAATACTTTTATTAATAAAAAGTTATATAATGCTTAATTATCAATTTAATTGCGAAAAATACATAATTTCACCTTGTAATATTTATTATTAATAATTATATAATTTCATTAAAAACTATTCAAATATGTGGCTAACGTTTAAATCAAATTTCAACTATTGTTTGATACATTTTATTCAACATTTAAAAACATTTAAATGTTTTCAATGTTATCTGATCTGTATTTTCTTGAAAAATATTTTATTACAATTACTTTATTTCATTTCACAATTCATCATGAATGGTTAGAAATTTGATACGAATGACGCTATGACAGAAGCCATCTTTATAGATTAATGAACATATTTGGTTTTTGAAAGTGTAAAAATTACAAAATATAATTACTATATCGCCTCAGTTGCAATGCATTACAGGAATTTTCACTTTCCAAGTTACTATTTGTCATCATCATCATCATCATCATCATCATCATCATTATAACCATTAAAATAGTAGCATCACCGTCGAAGTAGAAATAATAATTGAAAATTAACGTTAAAAAAATTCTTTAAAATAATGCCAAAGAATGTCAGCGAGACCTTAATTTATAAAACTCAACGTGCAATGAACAATATTATCGAAAAGCGTATCGACGGCGATACCGAGGATGTTTACTATTTGCGAATAAATCATTGACACGAATATAGTTCAGCCATTCAAATTTATGCAAGCCCCGCGACGTTAATGCAAAAGACTCTTCCATATTAAAATCTGGAATCCCGGATAGCGTAAGTTGGACGGTGGTACAACGGCCATAAACGACAGGACAAAGAATGCGCAAACTTTGAGCTTTATAATGCAGAATTATCGACGACTGTCGAATAGCTTTTTTTTTTTTTTTTTTGACGACCAGGTGCAAAGAGCGCATCGTGTGCACTTTGTCCCCCCGCGAGCAGCAGCCGAGTGAGACTTGAGATTCTGAGAGGCGTTCAAGGGCGCTTCTTGTTGCTGTTGTTGATAGTCGAAAAGCGGAGGGAAAAGTGGCCGAAAGGTAAATGAAAATTTTGATGACTGGCGGACAAATAGATAAGGCATTGTTTGCGTCGAGTACGCTGCATCGACCGAATCCGGACGATTCGCATACGCCTATGGAGATTAAAGCCCAAGTTTTTTTATCCTCGAGGGATTATCTCGATCCCCGATTTTCCATTCGTTTCTTTTATCTTTTTTCTTTTTTACTCGCGTCAATGAGAAAAGTTTATAATAAGAGCATTATCGTCATTTTTGTCAGAGGGAGAGTCTGCTTTACACAATTGTGTAAGTCCTCGTACTTCATTCGACACGGACTTAACGAACGAATTTCATTTACGCGCGTGTCGGGAGCGCATGGAAGCTGTATTGGAGAATTTAACGGACAAATAAACTTATGATTTTGAGATGATTAGATTGTCCGTCACGCACACCGCTAATAGACCCATTCTCTCGATAACGAAATTCCAAGATTCAATCAAGCTTTTACAAATTCGTCAAAGTCCCATTCTCATTTTTATTATTATTATTATTATTATTATTATTACTATTACTATTATTACTACTATTACTATTATTATTATTATTATTATTATTATTATTATTATTATTATTATTATTATTATTATTATTATTATTGCGTTTTGTCTCCACTCCCTCCTACACTCCCCCGTTTACTGAAATGCTCCGAATTATCGACTAACGTGCGTTCGTACGAAAAGGCGGGTAAAAACAAAAAAAATGCAGCTTTTTGCACCTGCGCAGCTCGGCATCGTGAGCTATTATTGCCGATATTTCATAGGTCGTGCACTCTGACAATGCATCTCACGTGTCGTTAAATTGAATATTTTCACTGGATGATCGTAGCATCTAATGAGCTTTACGCTCAAAAAGCTACAACAGTGAGCGCCTCTGGTGAAAATCGTCATTATCGCCGACTGCCAACATATATATATATATATATATATTCTAGCGTCCTTCGCGGATGTCCAAATATCGCGCAGGGTGTTTTGCCGTCCGCGGTTCCTTGGTGACGCGCTCTTCAATCCTTGTGGTGAGCTTTCAATGACCGCTCGATTTCCTCTCTTTAAGGCCGTGAGCGAGTAGAAAGGACGTCCAGGCAATTTCTCTCTGGTTTGAAGATGGCCACGGCTGGCATTCGAGATTGTAGCATTGACAAAAGCTCTTCGCTTCCTGGAGCACGGCCAAAATAATTGGAGGGCTCGGAGCTTTTATCAACGGGCGGACGACGGCGAGCAATTGGATTTTTCATTCCCGCTTTCATCGAGCTCGTTAGTACGGGGGATCGAGTCGTCGGGGCTTAACTCCTCGTCCGAACATTCGCGCGCAAATGAAAAATAATAATACCTTGCTTCAGGGTCTTGACATTCCTTTAAAGGGAATTATTTCGCGAGGGACACGAGTACGAGGATTACGCGACCCCGTAAGCTTTCATCGATTTTACGATTACTTTAATAGATGCACTTTTAGCTTCGACACTTTGAGCAGCTACGATATTCTGACATTTTCTCAATTTCACGGTCAGACATTCACTTTTCATACACATTTTGTCCATTAGCTAGAGGATTTTTTTTAATTATAATTTATTAAATCACCGACATTTATTTATGCAATTATATGGGCGTGGAAGGACTTTCTTAGCAATGGTAATGTTCAAGAGGTAAAATGAAAAAGTTTTATAATATGCCGCGGTAAGTGGTAAAGTTAAAAGTTCTCACTCGAATGATGGACTCGTGGTTAAGTAATGCAAAATGTATCTTGGAATGCATAGATGGAATACGCTAATTCGATCATTTTTTCATTTTCGATACCATTCTTATCCTAATGGAGATTTGTCAACAAAATGAAACAAACCGATGCTCTTAATTGTTCATATTTTTAAATCGAGTATACGATCTGCGATTCGCTATTCGATTTAAGAATTCTTTTTTCTTTTTTTCTCTTTTTTTTGTTTTTAATGATCGCAATTTTACGAGCGCAAAAGATAGGTCATTAATTAAAAAACTTTTCTCTGCAGTTGGTAAAGCAAAGATGAGTGTATCTTCTATAAAAGCATGCCATAGTAATAGCACTTACTTCATTAGCGGCAAAACGGTTTAATCAATACTCGTTAAGCGACCAAATTTATAATTTACGCAATACTAAATCCTTCGTGTAATCAACTATTTCATATCTAGCTGATCTTTTCAAAGGGAACCTTAACAACTGGATTTTCTGTGCATCTTGTGCTTAGGATTGTAGCAGCTGTTAAATTTACTTAGCCAAGCCAAAGTAAGTAAAAAGCCTCGTCATTCCGAATAAACACTGAATATCAAATACCAGAATCTAGAAAGTCATGTGAGAATAAGAAATTGGTATATTATAGTTTCCAAATAATAATACTGATCGGTAATCATCGCGATATTACGAGCGATATTACGAGCGCACCCAATCATTATCTTATCCTTATCGTGAATTATGGGTTTGTTCGAAAGGAAAAAAAAAAAAAAAAAAAAAAACAAAGGAATGGGAAATAATCGTGAGCCTCAAAGACCCGTACATGTAGACTATCTACGAATCGCGATTTGAAGTAGAAAAATAAAGATCCCCGTGTGCCACACTACCACCAGATATTTTTTCTCAGACACGTTCCTTTTCACACGGTAATGTGAATGGAAAAAGAGCGATATTGACAAGATCAACATGAAAAAAAAAGAAAATAGATTTGCTCGATAAGATCGTTAGCACATGGCTTTCTTCGTTACAGTTCTCTGTGTGTTGATTTTATTGTAAGAATGCAACAGTTTTCTATCTTTGCATTCGAAAAAAAGTCATAAGGTTATCATAAGATTACGATTGTTGCACTGCTTTTGATTTCTTATGAACGTTTGTCTCGCTTCATTTTGTCAGACAGACTTAAACTACGGCACTTTATCATCGATGTTACATAGCAGAATGAATATGGAATAAAAATCTTTGAACGCTCCTTGATAATGTCATAAATATACGGATCGTGCGTTTTAATGTTTTTTTTCTTTTTTTTTTAACTAGATTATGGATATTGCTAACTTATTTAAATCCCATTGTTTATTATATAAATGAATAATATGAGATATATAATCATATTTAATAAAAGATTAGTATTATTGATTAAATTGAGTTGGTATTACTAATCCATTGTTTTTGCATTTAGTATGAATTTTCTATTAAGCATTTAATAGAAATAGTGTGTCGATTAAAAAAAGAAATTCAATATAAATTATTAGAAAAGTTGATATAAATTTATAAAACACCAATTGACAAACGGCATATTAATTGAATAAATTTTTAGTAAATTGTAGAATGTAAATTGCCAAGGTGATATATACGTTATATAACTATGTCATTAGAAGAATAAATCTCGTTAAGTAAAGTAAAATGCAAAAAGAAAATTAAAAATGTCTATTTAGATAATATCTTATGCAGAAAATCCATTAATTTACCACAAGTTACACAAATTTCTCCAAATAATTACTGGATTTAATCAATACTTGGATCAATTCTCATAATCATCGTTTCCAAAATTCATATGCGTTAAAACTTTATATTAAACTGTAGATATTCAATGATTATTAATCGAATGACTTAAACAATAATAAAAAGAAAAGAAAAAAACTTAGTTAGCCGTGTGCCAACTGAGCCAGTTGAAATGACAAAATAATAGGCCCAAATAATTGATAATCCAATAATACTATTTTGACACACAAATGCAAAAAAAAAAAAAAAAAAATGCAAGCGTTAACCCTCGTATCAATTGCATCGGTTTGCTCCCCGGGAAAGAAAATTTCTCACACATTTGCTTATATACATACGCAAAATAGCCAAGCGAGTGAGTGGAGTAAAATCAATATTTCGCTGTAGGTGGAATCCATGTACAATGTTCCCAAACCATGTAGTCGCGCCATGCTCTCACGAACACCCAAGACGTAAAGAAATTTCGCGTATTCCGTAGAATGAGGTGGAGATAATTTTTTACCTTACATTGACCCCGTCGTGTCACGGACTTTTTTTCCAGCAGCTCAATTAACACGAACATTAAGATTTATCGCGTCCGAATTGCATTAGAGCTCGCTCGATAAGACGAGTGCCGACTAATTTCCTCGCTCCTGCTGCGAAGACGCGAGATTTGAAAGTCCCATGGCGCGGAAGGCAATTCGAGCAGGAACGTGACGTCGTATCCGCCACGTTGCTCGACCAGTCAAAGCCCGAATCCTGCCGTCATTCGTCTCATCTTACTTCTGACCCTCTCGCCTCTCGCCACGCCACCACCCATACTCGCTCACTCACTCACACACTCACACACTCACTCACAGCCTTGGCCGCCGCCCACGCCGCCGCCACCGTCACCATTTGTTCTCTTCGCTCTGCTTTTCCACGCAGTTGACTTTTTCTTCGAGCATAGGATGTCAGGAGGTGTTCCAACAATCTCGCAATTAATATGCAAAATAGTCGCTTGAAAATTCAAAGGGCTCGAACGCGGTCATTGAATAGCTCCGGTATTTCGTTTATTTTCCCGCCATGTGAGTGACACCGAGCCAGTTATTACTTTTGCCCCGTCGATTTACGTAGCGATTTACGCTGTTGAGCATTTTTCAACATTTTTATCGATAGTACACGATTTAATAAAAGGAGATTTTCGAATGGCATGTAGTTGATAATAGTGTTTGTAGTGGAAGGATTCGTCGCCACAAACAATGCTGTTTACTTTATATTATACGCAGCTCAGTTAGTGTAAGATTTGGAGTGATTCTCTGAAAAAAATTAATTTTCCGCTGATAAGTAGTTTTATTTATTTATTAATTTTATTTATTCTTGTTGTTGTTGTTGTTTTTTTTTTTTTTTTTTTTTTTTATTAACCATAAACTCTTTGACAAACTTTAATTTTTTTATTTCTCACGAAGAAATTCGATTTTCGCTCCCGTAATTCATGCATTTAGTTAGTAATCGAGGTTCGTATATACGAAAGTGAGCATCTTATTCGCATTGAATAAAGATGGGAATACGAGATCGCATTGTGCAGAGACACTTGGGCAAAATTAATGATTCCCCATTGTCGCGGCATTCCACTGTTCGTACCTCTTAGGCATATTTACGTCGTGCCATAAAATTCTTGTAGTGAACGCCGCAACCTGAAAATACTCGTTGCTCCTGATGATTCGCGAAAGTCCGCGTCCCGACTCTCGAGCGCAAGACGCCCTCTGGCACAAGTCAGGTAGAAGACTATTTGAAGAAAAAAAAGTGAAAGAAAAAAGAGGCACTTGTCCCTAGGCGCGCGGCATAAAATGTCACGTGAAAGTAACCAAAAACGGGCAAGACGGGCTACGGGAATGAACGAATTTAGAATGCAAAAGTGAAAAGAAGTTCAAGTACTCGGGTTTTGTAAATACTTTTACGCCGCTGATGCGGAGGCCTTCTTTTCGTGGTCCCGTTTTTTCTCAACGACCTGAGCACCTGTATGGAGGCTCCGACACGTGATGATCCACCGTTAGCCACGAGCAGCCACTATTTACGTCTTAATTTATTATGCTAATTACTTTTACGAGTGCGCTTGGCCATAGTAACGGCGAGTTTAGCGAGCCTCGACCTTCTCGAATCACACTCCTGTCTTCCCGCTGATCATCCATCAATCCCCTCCTCCTCCCTTTCTCCTTTGCTCATTCTTCAAAGAAAGTGGATGAAATACTGATAGATCCGTCACAAGAATAAGAATGAGAATTAGAGAGAGAGAGAGAGAGAGATGACGAATAAATTAATTTAGTCTGATTGCTCCTTTTGGATACAGACTTGGAGTAACTCGGTGGATGTACCTTATTCGCCAGTTCAAAGTACCTTTCCGTAAATCGAGTAAAGAAACGGCTATGAACGGCAACTGTGGAGATTGAGTATACTGAACATGCACTACTCCGCCTTCGATTCTTGTTTTACTTTACAATTTTATATTTTATATCCTTCGTGTTTATATTTGTCTTTTTTATTATTCCTTTTCGTCTTGCTTCATTTTGCCTCGAGCTTTCATCAAAGCTAAGTAATACGTAATTCAAAATTGTCAATTCTTCTTCAAAGTTATATTAATTTCCTTATTTAAACTAAAAGAAAAATTTCTGAATAATTGGATGAATCGTCGAGGAATATTATTAATTCTTCTATTATAGCTTCTAATCCTGTTGAGAGATTGCACAAGTTGAATTTTAAGATTATTTATCGTACATTGACAATAATCTATACTCGGTTCTTCATAAATTATTAATACATCATTGTGCTGAATTTCCAGACAATTTCAAGTGATCGTGCGCGATTTGTATGATTTGGGCGATGGATAAAAGTACAAGTCCCGACTTTGCCAGGATATAAGTCGTCATTATCCTTGTCGACGTTTAAAAAAATTATTGCATGATATGGTTAGAAAAAAGAAGCCCACAAGAAATACGAGTTTTCAGATAATTTACTGCTAATATCGAGGTCTACTATAGTTCATAAATAATAAATAATCATTTGTCTCATTTCATTTATCTCAAAAAATTACTATGTAAACTCCTTGCTATTTCATGAATATCTTACAAATACAGAAATTTAAATTGATCGAGTAAAATTACAATGGCCATAATGGCCAATAAATAATAAATGCTTAAACTGGAGCTTAAATTAAAATATTTTTATTGTTGCAAATCCCTTTCCATTTTATTTATTTTCTCTCACTCTCTCACTCTCTCTCTCTCTCTCTCTCTCTCTCTCTCTCTCTTTCTGTCTCTCTTTCGCCTTTCATTTTATTATTTGAATTTTATTTTATTTGCATCATTTTACTTATAAAAAAATCAATTTAAAATTATATGATCTTCCAATTACGTACTTTTCAGTGATATTTATATTAATGCTGGAATACCAATATGTTTATTTATAAATATGAGTATTCAATTTAGTTATATAAAGTTATTACGAAAACACATGTGATATATATTATAATTAATTATGGGTAACACAAATTTTTTAAGAATATTTGTATAGATGAAAGTATATTTGCAATAATTTTATGTATCGAATGACATTTTTGTTGTTGTTGTTGTTGTTGTTGTTGTTGTTTTTGTTGCGAGATATTTTAATCAGACATTTATTAAAAGTAACATGTACCAGCGTCTTTTTGTGAGCTCATAAATTCTATATTCGACAAGATCGAGCGACGTTGACTTGGAAATTCATCGGAAACAATTGTTAAATAGAAATTCTTGCTTAACCTATTATGCCGTAACACGGTTTCGAACAAATGGTAAAAACAAGGAGAAAGCGCCGATAAGAGATGTAAGCTTTCGATATAAATCTCATTGTCATGAAAATGCTGCCAGACTAATACATAACGCCTGTCCGATAAGCGCGTGCCAAATGAAAAATAACGAGAAAGAAAGAGTGAGGGTTCGGGGAAAGTTAGACGAAAGTGGTAAAAAGGGAGGGTAGAGGAAAAATCGCGCTAGAGGGCGAAGGAAGGTGGAAATCCTGGTATTTTTGGCCGACAGAGAATTTTGTTTGGATTGTCGAGGATCGCGCAGCCTGAAAGAAGGACTCGGGGGAAGATGGTATGCGAGTCCGACAGGTATTTCACGGTAATACGGGGTCTAAGTGACAGAAATCTGGTGCGCGATAGCATCTAACGCTAGTTCCCTCGGCTCCGCCATTACTGCCATTTGAACACTCTACATTTGGGATTACCGTTTCTCGGAATAAAGCGCTGCCGGCCAGCGGATTCTTCGTCTTCAGCTTCTTCTTCCACTTCTCCGTCGTCTCGACGTGCTCACACTGCGATACAAGCCGCGGGGACAAAGAAGAAATTACCTTCTCAGAGCTCGTCGTGCGACTGTTGAAAACGACCGAGAGAGAGAGAGAGAGAGAGAGAGAGCGGACAAAAGGCAAAGAGTAAAACGAAATGGCGCTGAATATGGTAGATGAGGATAACAATGCTGGACTGCGATACGTATAAAGTAGGAAAAAGTGATTCATTGAAACGTATTCTTATTTATAAAGTGACTCTTATCACAACTGCGCGTGTGGTCTTAAATAAATTGGCTAGTGCAGTTGTACTTATCTTCGTTATAAGAAATGATACGATTTTATATATAATACGTTGCACTGTACGTTAAGTATAATTTAAGATTCTTTTTCCATTAGCTTCTCTCTATGTTTGATCGAATGATACATGCAAAGGAATAATAAGAGAACAGGAATTTAACTTTATTAATTTACGTCTGTATTAAGATGAATTGAACACTCTACTATCGCATTTCATTAAAATCACTTTTAAAATTGCTTAAAAAAACATGAGCCAAACATAATCATTAAATTTCTGTAAATTCAGAGATTAAGGAAGTTAATAAGTCCTGCTATTCTGAGATTTCTTCAAAATATAAAAAGTTTATGACTCAAGCAAGTATTTAACCTCAAATTAGAAGTGGCAATATTGGAGAATCATTAGTATCTTTAATTTCACTTTTTTTCACACTATTCGCGGTTTTGCCGATTATAATTGTTCTTTTTTTTTTTTTCATTTAGAACTCACACTCATCTATCAAAAAAAAATGTCAAGAATTTTTATCGTTTTTTTTTGTTGTCTTTTTTTTTCATATAAATTAATTATTACATGATGGTTGAGTTGCATTTATAATTATTTAATTATTTATAATTATATAATTGCAATTAATTACGACAATTTTCTAAATAAATGAGAAATTAAATAACTCTAGAATAATTTAATCATAGAGAAATGCCTAAAGTTTAATCTTAACTAAACTCTTTATTAGCTCTTAAATGGTTTGATGTTCTTATATTAGAAACTTAATATTATCTTCTCCCCTTTGTAATAATGAATTTTAAAATACTTATCTTCAATCTGTTGTTAATTAAATGCACGATATAAGTTATCTTTGTACTTTGTTGTATAATTTGTGCTTTTATATAAAATAGGCGAAACTGAAAAATTTCTTTGATTTACAAGTTCCACGTGTCGTTTCAATGTTGAAAGAGCAACGAAAAAAGTTGCCAATGCCAATTTCGCAAATATTCACAATTTTACTTCAGCTTTGTCAATTTTCTCCCTCGATTATTCATCATTTTTACAATAGCAGTTGTCGAGCTTAATGCTCAGTGACATGAACCAGAAAAAGATACAAAAGATAATTTTGGCGAGAACATTTTGTGGAAGTAGTAAAAATTGCTAAATTATCCGTTTTGGTTAAAAATTTGATCACGAAGGGAACGGTGTGACAAAGAGCGTCTACGTGATGGAGCATTCAAGAGTGCGCAATCTCCGGCCGGATATGATCCTTCGGTCAAAATGTCGCTGATGCTCGGATGATTCTACTTTGGCTGTCAAACATCTATCAGAGCCGAGAGGAGCCGTTAGTTTAGCTATATTTTTACAAGCCGTGGATGTGCGAAATTTTTCAGAGAACGTGGTTTCTTATTTCATCCGTAATTACTTTCTGCCACGAGAAAAAAAAAATCAATGTTATAACAGAGAGATCGGGGGCTTTATAAGCTATTTTGCACCTTGCTTAATTGACGTCAATTTTCTCCCATAATAATGTACCCGATTCAATTTCTTCATTTTTCTTGTTTTTGTTTTTGTTTTTGTTTGTAGTTTTTGCGATTAACGAAATTCGAGAGATCACTATGAAAAAAAAAAATAAATAAATAATAAAAATGCCTACAAACTTTGCACGCGCACTAAGCATTTAATGATCCGTAATCTTAAATCCGTGCAAGTAATGCTATAATAATATAGTTGTGTTTTAAAATTGACATAATGGCCCGCTAATGGTGTCGGTAAGCTTGTCCCAAAACATTGCAAATTCTACCAAATATAAATATGCATTATTGGCGAATTGAATTTCAATTGAAATAGTAAAATATTACGCAATGTGATTTGTCAACAATTAATTAGGCCACGTACGCGTGAATCGCTTAATGCTATTACCAAAGAAAACGTCACATGCACAAAGTATCCTGTAATCATTTCATCCGATATTACATTGAGCGAGCAATTAATCGCATTACGGCAATGTGCAATGCTAAGCACAACGAATATAAATAATCGTATGTTGTGCAGCGCCAACCTCCTGATAAACATTCGATTTGGCAAAAATGACGATAATCATACGTGAATAGCTCGTGGAAAAATAGCGCGAAAAGCTTAATACGCGTCACGTGGTAGAGGATTGATAAGCGCTGTGATATCGGAGATGCGCATTTTACATTTGGGGAAAGCGTAGGGTAAATTTTAGGTGCCGATTAACGTTTCCCGTTTCGCATAAATATTTCCTTCGGCAAATCATTACCGTATTGCCGGGCCATTCTCGTCGTTTACTTCGTCGTCTGCGGCAACGGAGGAGATGTTGTTGGTAACGACGTCATTAGACAAACTGAGTACACGGAACCCGAGCGCAACCTCGTCGCCGCAAGCAAAGATAAGTCACGCAATTATCTGCCTCCGTGGTGTGCGCAAACTTACATTGGGGCTGAGCGTAATCCTGGTGAGCACACGCGACTACCGGCACAATCGAATTTCCCCTGGCCGTGATATCGTCGGCTCATTGTTACATCCGTCCTCTCTTCGTTTGGCCCCCAATTATACGCCTCGACGGCCTAAGACACCCACACACACACGCGCGCGCGCGCACATATATTTCTCTCTCGGCGTGCAAACATCGCGGCCATGCGTAAGAGCGGCGGTTGCGAACTCCGCCAAGATCGGAAGTTTGTTGAGACGGTCGGCGAGCTTGGAACGCGATATTTATGGATAAGACCATCGATCAATGATTCTGACGTTTAATATGTTGATGAATCATATGGTTGTGTACTAGTACTAATAATCGCTGGTTACGCGTGCACAAATAATCGTAATGTAACAGCGCCCAACTGACAGACAAACGCATTTCTGTCATATGCGAAACTCCTATTCTCGTGGTTAATACACGTGGTCGTGCATTTGTAGTCTGTTCACGTTATCCTATTGCAGCGACACAATCATCACTTGATATTAAATTTATTTGTACTGTAGGCATTTATGTTGATAGTTTGCTGAGCTCAGCTGGTGTCGCTTATGAAGGAATACTTGCTTTAATGCAAAAGTACGAAGTACTCTCTCGATTACTTGCAACACTGCCTGTCATATTATTTTTTAGATCTTAATTGTTGTATGTTTATTTGTCGTGGCCGATCGGCTATGAGAGCGTACATTCGTACCCAAACGTCTTTTATTGGGTAAAGCGATTTCCGAAAACTTATTATTGAAAAGTTTTGTCAGTTTAAGAAAGTTTTCTATACGTACATAATATCAAAGAATTATAAGAATATCGCTGTGAGCAAGTTCTGCCCTATTTTACAATACAATTTGTCACGAAATGTCACATTAAATAAGCTACGTGATCCGCCTTAAATGCACTTCACTCCAACTTCAACTGTATAAATAAGAAACTACAATCTTATCGAGAAATATATAATCGATATTACTAAATAGAATGTATTCATTTATAAAAATAGTAACTTCATACATGAGGTGTATTAAAACGAACCAAATTCTCGTTGCGAAAATAAGTAATTTCGGTTTTATATAAATCTGAAACTATGCATTGAATGAAAATATTATTGAATAGAGCATATTGTAATAGTTAATTGTACGTTACTAGGATTATTGAATAACGATAGTTGAAAATGTATAAGCATCTTCTTCGAGAGGAGATTCGCGCTCAAGGATACATCCACAGAGCACAATGTCCAACGAGAGCGAACAGAACGAACGACCTTTACACAAATGTAGTCTTCAACTGCCGGAATATTGATGCACGCACGAGATAAAAAGGAGAAAGTATAATGCACCGGTAATAGTTGGAGGTGGGGCAGGACGCAGTAGGGTATTAGCGGAGGTCAGGTCTCGCATACAATACCATGCCAAATATACGTCGCACCGTCGCTTCTCGTCACTCTCATAAAATCCTCCCGATCAATGGGCCGTGCCTTGATTAACAACGAATTACCTCCTCCGGGTTTGTTCTTTTTTGCCGAGACGAGCATATAAATCACTTGGCATTGATAATCCATTGATAGACGCGAGTTCGAGCATACGGGAAACCATAGAAGAAGCTCGCTAACAAGACTTGGGGTATTTACCTCTCTTATTAAGCTCCAAGTTGGATTGCAGAGGCGCCAGAGTAAGGTAATCAATTACATGGACTTCGTTAACTATGATTGCTGTACATTCGTAAGGAAGATTGGCCTTCCTATGAATTGTTTGCAATTACACATTGACTATTCGATATGTCCTTCGAATTTACGCGCATATTGTCATATTTCATTATTCATTAATGGTAAGGAAGTTGAAATTCGAATGAATACACAATAGCAAATACAAATACATTCATTTTTTCATAGGTTAAACTCATTTGTTTTAACATTCGAGCATATTTTGTTAATTAATATTAAACATTATCGAATGTAAATGAACGTTTTCAAATATTTTACTAATACTGAATAATGCCCGAATTGATTTACCTATGCACGCACACGCAAACGCAACAAATATAAATTTAATGTTTAATTTGCCATCATCACTCTCCGAACAATGAAGTATGCCGTTGGTGGAATAATTTTAATTGAAATTCTTACGCATTCAATATGCTCAAGTAAAATAAGACAAATGTACAAGAGTATGCTCTGTTTAATTAGAGAAACTCCGGCACTAGCGGTATTTTCCTAGTAAATTATCGCATCCAGTTTGCTCTATCATCGTCATCATTTTAGTTAAGGGGTGCAAGTAAACGAAGGTGGCTGGCCTCGTCGGTGAGATTTTTAAATAACGAATTTCTCCACTACCCGTAGATATTATCGTCTTATCCCGAATCTATACCGCATCGCGAGCATAAAAGTTTATTACTGCACTTGTGGAGGTCGGTCAGAACACGTAGCCAACTTCACGTGGTATTGGCTGCAAGTAAATGCAAAAGGGCATAAATGCCAGTCGGCGTGCGTGACTTCAAATGAACGAACCTTACTTACCAACGTTTTTTTTTAAATTCCTCCCGACGAGCAAAGGGTAATGTATTACATAAATGCATAATTAACTATTAACTAGCTCTTGTGATTTCTTATCAAGGACATTTTTCTTAATTGTTAATGTTATTATGATAGACGAAATATCGATTTTAACGCAGTTTATTTTCATAATCTAATTCCATTTCCACAATTTATTAAATATATTTACTAAAGGCTTAGATAAATGATTTTACAGAGAGCTTTATCATCGTTATGCAACTATTAAAGCATTTCTCAGCGAAATAAATAAGTAAGATGAAACAATTTTCCAATTCATGTGTATCACGTAATTTAGATTACTAATATTTTGAAATTCTATTTCACAAAATTAATAAACAAAAAATATTCTTGAATATGTCATAAATTATAAAATTATTCGATAATTCTTTAACAACCATATAACAACAATTATAGCATAATTAATAAGATTCATCTGCCTTTAAATATCATTATGTAATATTAATGTGGAGAAATGCGGCATGAAAAATAGAAATTTTCATAGATTGTTGAGTCCTTAATGAGAGATTTTATAGTAAATTTCACAATTTCCAATGCAATTGAGTTTATTGAATTGTAGGATTTAAAATTTTTTAAGTATACTGTTATAGAAAAATAATACTCATAAAGCCATGCCGAGATTGAAAGTTCTTATTTTAAAATCAAATTAAAATTCCTCGAAGAAATATCTGGGATATTATCGGCAGTGCATTCTATTAATAAATATTTCAATTAATAAGTATTTTTAGACATGAGAGAATTGCAATGTTACGCTAACAAATAGTTGTTAATTTCAGGCGACGAATATTTTATAAAGTAAAGCACGCGTAAGTACAGCGATACAAGCTAAATAATAAAAAAAAAACAGAAGAAAAGAAAGTTCACGAGTTTGTATAAATAGACGATAAAGATAAAGCAAATGAAGAAAGTGATGAAACATCGTCTATAATCACATGCAGCTGGATCCTCTCGCCTGTAATTCTATTTAGTGACGCGCCCTAATGTATATTACCATTGATATGATTTTCAATGCAAAGAAATAGAATGGAGACAAGGCTGAGTTATGATTGTGATAGAGGAGAATACGGTCGGGACTGAGAAGAAAATCAAAGTACGTGTAGCACGTGACGCTATTGCTCACATTGCAATATCGTATGTGTTGCGAAACTGTGTATAAGAGCTCGTCATATTACGTCGTATACATACGCCGTGACGCTTGGAAAGTGCATATTGTGTTATAGTTTTAAGGGTCTTTTATGGGAATAAGTGTACTAGAGGAGAATGCGAATGTCTTCGAATGTCCATGTTTATTTGTATTAATCAGCATTCGGGTCAACCATTATTTTTTTGCTATTACAATTTTACTATTATATTAACTATTAAAGAAATGAAGATTATCAATGTAATTGAATGCATCTTTCTATTATGTCGTGATACGTCTATATATGTATTATAATGATATTTTAAATACAAGTGATTGAAAAGTATTAAAAACAAATTTTATTTTAATTTAGAAAGCAAAACCGCTGAATCATCGTCACTGTATGTCTAATAAAGTAAAATGATTAATTTAATGTTTTTCTTGTAAAAGTATAATTAAAAGCTTTTTCATCGAATCAAAGAATTTAGAATTTTGTAAAGTATAGAAAAAATGTTTTATTATGACTTTACGTTCAGATTATAAACGAATGTGTATATAAATTATCACAAATTTATAAAATAGATCGGTAAAAGATTTTCATTTGAAATTTTAAAGTGTAAGTATGATAAAAGTAAGTGGAAATGAAGAAGCGTAATATTAGATTGTAAATATTAGATAAAACAACTTTTCCCAAATATAATGTATACGTCAATATTTAACAGAATTGTTCTTTACAAAGAATGCAAATCTAGTTTTTTTTTTTTTTTTTTTTTTTTTTTTTTAAAAGTTTTTTTTTAAAAAAAAAGAAATATTTTTTTTTTTTTTTTTTTTTTTTTTTTTTTTTTTTTTTTTTTTTTTTTTTTTCGTCATTACATTAAACTGTATGTGTATGTATGTTTCTTCAATGTATAAGTATAAAGATCGCCCTTATATATTATTATCATATTTAACTAGTAAAAAAACGTTACGTCACAGACGGAACAATTCCCATGTATATAAATGGTAAAATATACAATAATTGCGTACAATTGACTTTTCCATTCGTCTAGAGCTATTCTTAATTTATAAAAATTATTCATTGACATTATCTGGTAGATATAACTTTGTAAAATATATTTATTTCTCAACATTAATATCGCTAATGAAATCTCGAATAGTAAGTTTAAAAATAATTTTCAAATAATTTAATATATTTCACAAAAATTATGATATTCTTTGCGTTTCAAGCATTTGACGAATGTGAATTTTATTCACGATATACCAGCGGGAGCCATTCGACGAAATAAAACGAAGAGTAAGCAAAAAGGAGAAAATCAACGATCCGCGTGATTGGAAAGGTACAAGACTGCGATAGGGTAGAATGTGGCGGATGAGGAGGGAGAGGAAAGAGGGAGGAGAATGACGACTTAGTCCACGACGACAACAGAAATGAAGTTAACGCAACCTATGCCGTTCACTCTAATCTATTCCCATGCTCCTAGGCTCTTTTGGCAAGTTTTTTCGTATTCGTTTGCTTTTATCATCTAACTTATCATCTCAAGAAGGGTTCGCTTTTTCTCTCTCCTTCCAAGTTGTTAGGTCGACGATCCCTTAGGAAGACGAAATATATAGAGCCTCGAATGGTCCGTAGACATACGTACCGATGCTCTGTTATTCATATTTGTCTGTGCGCGTCTACATAGGTGAAAACAATACTTTCTCCATTTAGAGCCATGAGAGGCAGTGAATAATCCATACAGCGGATCGTCATTCAGAGCGTATTTCGCTGTGTATCTGTCAGACTGTAACATTTGATTGAGAACTCCTCGTATTGGGTTGTATAAGTAAAAGAACAGAAGATAGCTTCAACTATTACCGATATTTTTTCATTCCCCTTTTATTCCCGTTATCTTTATTCGCAAATTCCTCCATACCTTCCCCACCCCCTCCTCCATTCAACCATCTATTCATTTATATATCCATCCATGTTTATCGATTTAATATCCATCTGCCTACCTATCTGTATTATTCTTCTATTTCGAGAATAGTAGAAACAATGCGTTTCACGTCACTATTGGCACAATTTTTTTTAAATCGTAACTTGTTCGAAGTCGCAGCCGGAGGTTGGGATTACAAAACGTTCGTGTTTTCCAGGCGATTTCCACAATGTCGGAGCAGTAATTTTTCGCTTCATCTCCGTCAACTTTACGAGTTCTATGAGCAAACTATTATACGTGTTTGATAAAGCAGGTGCCCATGATGTGTGTGTGTGTGTGTGTGTGTGTGTGTGCTTTCAACCAGCGAACGAAGTAGTATGAGGCACTCTTGGTCGGACCATCGCGATGGTCTTCGAATTCTTAGCTACCAATGATAATCGCTGCTTATATCTATACGTCCACGATGAATTACTAGTTTTACAATTATCTCGTTGGCCATGACAATCGTTACGACACTAAATCCAATGCATTTACAACAATTATCGACGCTATATTATAACCGATAATAACCTGCGGATATAATGGCAATTTCACGTAGTCCATCCGAATTACATTAATTCGTTGCAATTATTTTTTTACCTGGAAATTGCCTACGACATGCATCGATAATATTACCACCATTAATTTATCTAATCAACATCCCGCACTACTTATTTATCTACTTTTCAAATATTTATCATGATAAATCGTTCTTAATGGGCAACAAATGCTAATGATCCAAAACTATTGCCATAATTACTTGATCGAAAGTGTCGTTCGATTGAAATTTACCAAATTTTCAGCCTATTAGTACATACTTTGTCAAAACCAATAGACGGCTTTAATTATAACCTTGAGTTGTGTCTACAAGCACGATGTAAACGTCATCGCTCGCAGCCAATATCGCACACGCAAAAGTCTCGGCGGCTTAATTGGACCGCTCGGCGCCAGTTGGATTATTTTAATTGCCGGAGCCGTTGCCCCGACACTTTCCACACTGACTTGTTCAATCGCTCGAGTGACGTTGTTCTTTATAAAAAAAAAAAAAAAAAAAAACTTCATCCTCGCGCATTCCGAGCGGACAGCTGTAGTTTCGAATGATGAATCACGTCTCTGCCGAAGGCTGACGCGGGAATTTCATTAAGCTCGCCGTGGCGCACTTACTTGAACTCAAGTTGAACACCATTGGAAAAGTACGCGTAAATGGCAAGATATAACACGAGATGGCATTATCGGAGGTCCGGGCGAAAGTGACTCGCGCCCTCGACAATCACCACAGCCTCCCCTGTGGTTTACAACAGATATCCCTTCGAGCACTTCTCCTTTCGCGTTTCATCAACTATTCCGAGAGCTTCGCTGATCCAAACTGTTTAATTAAAGATAATCCGAGAACGTGTCCGGAGAATAGATGATATCGAGCCACGAGAGCCAGTTATCCATTCCGGCCCTCGTCGCTGGGCATTCCCTGGATGTATCAACGCTCGGCAGCGACTTGGCACCAGGTGCTCATGCCGCGTATACGAAGCCCATCGCCGCGGCACATCTTCGATAGAGATACACTGGCGCCGGCGCCCGTTTACCGCTAAATACGCGAGGGTACGCACACGCGTGCCACGTGGCTCGGTTCTACCTTCGACTAATCCCTCGTCCGCGTCGATAATCACAAAAGACGGCGGAAGAACAGCGCGCGCGGGCGCGCGGCTACTGGACCCAGGGGTGAGGGAGGTTGGGAGGGAGTGCGAGGATCGCGCCGTCCTCGTCGTCGCGCAGCGTCGCGCAAACTGCCGGGCCGCTGGCTCTTGTTTTCGCTGGTCGAGGTGGCAGGAGGGAGTCCGGAGACTGTCGTCGCTCCCACCCCTCGAGGAATCGACGGCGACGGCGCAGCTTCTCCTACGGTCCCGATGGCTGCCTACGGAGAGTAACGGCCTCCCGGTCTCCCCCGACACCGGCGATACTCCCCCCACCCGAGAATCTCTCAACCCTACCAGTGACTGCCACCGCCACTACCACCATCGCCACGGCCGCCACCGCTGCCATCGCGGCCGCCGCCTCCGCTCCCAAAGCGTCGAGCAAACCAAGCGAGACTCTCTCACGGACTCTCGGATCGATTCGACGTCTGTTGCTCACCCATGCCTCTCTCTCTCTCTCTCTCTCTCTCTCTCATTCTCTCTCATTCTCTCTCATTCTCTCTCTTTCTCTCATACGCGCGCGTACGCACGCATACGCAAGCATAAAAACACGCGCAACGACCGCACAGCCGCGCGCAAAATCTATTCCACCTCGCGTTCCTATTTTCGATCTTTATTGCGATGAAACGCGCCTTTAAATCGAAGATCCTTACGCTGATCGATGATATCAAGACATTTTTCTATCGATGCGCGCGAAATCCTCGTATCGTCCCAGTTTCTGCTCCCGGAGTTTCCATATTTTCACGCTTCAGTAAAAATATTCCGAATCAACGATCACCTCGATTGCAAACGATTTTAATGGAATAAAAGAATTTTATATACACCGTAGCAACAGCCATCGGACGTATATTTTATTAGTTCGAGCAAATTTACTTTATTATAATTAATCGAGCATCGTGAGATGCTACGAAAAAAAGTCTATTCGTAAGTAATCTTAATCATTTCGTTAAATTAACAAAATGAGTTATTAGATTCTATTTAAAGCATAAATTATTTAATATAACCGATGAAAGATATACAAGTTTGTCTTTAAAGTGGCACACACGAAAATATTTTCATTTATCCATAATAATATAGTTTAACTATTGGTATTACGCAATCCGCTCATTAGTGTATGTAATTAAAAAATCCTTCTATCGGAAATTAATACACGTATGTATGTATGTTTGTACGTGTGCGTGCGTGCGTGCGTATTTAAACAATAAACATTGGAAGCGATATTAAAATTTATAGCGAGGCAAAGTCTCAAATTAAATGGTGGCGTTTGGTAAAAATGAAAATTTAGCAAGTAATAATTCAAAGCTCGGAGCACGGTAATTTTAACGAGAGCAACGCATACACGAGGATAAATATGAAAAATATTTTGATTACAGCTGGTTATTTGGCATTTTCCATTTCTAATTACTTTCGTTCCCGTTTTCCCTCAGGTTTTGATTACACTGCATAAAGGAACAAACGTCCGCGGCTCTCGACTTAAAGCTACGGAAACGCATGTCATTTTCACGAGATACAATTACAAGATACGTTTCTCCCATTACATTATTGTTCAGGAGATATCCTTTGGAAATATTTGAGCACATTTAAACTGTAGATAGGTAGGCATACAGCAAGATAGAGAACACATAATGCGCATGGAACCAAACAAGCCAACCCCGACACGCACATGAACATACACAACAGCTGGCTGCGTCGTCTAGTTGTAATGGCACTTACTCCCCGAAGTTTGGAATGTTTCGATCTATCGATATATTACGAGAATTCATATGGTAAAAATCATCGGGAATTTTAAAGAAATTAGTTTGCTACGATATCAAATTGTTCATTTGCTACAATTGTTTAGTTTACGCAGTATTTTTTTTTTTTTTTTAATTCGAGAACTCGACGGCATTGTTTTACGAGACCACTTGAAAAATTCAGACGAATAAGACAAGAAGAAAGAAAAAATAATCTTCAGCTTCGAGTTGGTGCTCGCAATCTTCTATTTTCACGGAAGTCATCTTAGCTTTACGCCATCAGAAAACTGCCAGTTCGCAATTCCCAAGTTGATGATTGTTTTTATTTTAGACTCTCATATACCAAAGTATCGTAGAAAAAAAAAAAAAAAAAGAAAAAAAAAACGAGAAAGAGATAGAGGAGAAAGAAGTAGGGGGAAGGAAAATAATCATAGTGATCGTTTCGAGAGTCTTGTACTAGTAGTTTCTTCGATGAGCTAGAGATATGTCGACTGCTGTCAAAGCAAGAGAGAGGCTAACCTCCATACTCGCCCCGAATATTCATGTTTTTCTTTCTCGAATCAATGTTTTGAATATTTTTTTTTTATTTCTCTCATCTTTAGAGCGACTATATATTTTTTTATTTTGCCACTTAATGTTCATAATTAAAAACAATGTCCCACCTCGTGCTGGATTAATGCTCTAACGACATCTGACAAGTTTAGTTTATGAAGGAGCATCAAAGTCATCTATGGATAAAAAAGCTTAATTAACTTTTATCATTCGACTGGCCAATCCAAGACAATGAAATACGCTTTTACTCGATATATGAAAAGTTTAATGTTCATTAGGGAAACAAAGAAAGAGAAAAAAATAGTAAGGAAAGTTGGATAATCAAATGATAGATGCTCAATTGCTGATATATATTAATGAATAATAACGAATAAACTATTCTTTACATATATTATACTTTTTTAATCTCATGCACATAAAATTACAACTATTTATATAAATATCTAATAATATAGACATTTATTACGAGATTTTTTTTTTATATTATTTATTGTAATGCAAAAAATATCCGGACAAATAAATGATTCTTGATAATGTGAACGTAACTTTTTCGTATAACAATTGATAAATACCATCAAAGGAATTAAATAAATTATAAATATTATTGGTGTGTACTCGACTTTTTTTAATCCACATGATATCGTGAAAAGTAAAAATTCCATTGAGATACACAAAACGATGGTATTTGTAATAAATACTACAGATATATATATATACACATATAAATGTTCAAAATAAATGAGAATATTAAAAAGGCAAATATTAATTTAAAGATCAAAATATTCTCTTTCAATATACATAATACAATAGAATGAATTAAACTTCGTATTAGAAGATTTAGTTCCACCGTTTAAACATCCCTCATCACTATGAATGCTTTCTCTTTAAGATTAACGCGCAGTTTCACTTCATTAGGCTTGGCTGGAAGCTTCGGAAACTGTCGTGACGTTCTCTTACTTAGACACCTTTCATTATCATACTCTTTCTCGTTCTCTCTACCTCTGCCTGTCTATCTCCAACATATCGTTTTTCTCGTGTCTCTATCTTTTCCTAATTTCTAAATACAATTTGTTAGATCTTGTCGAGACAATTAGATATTAATGGAGTTCAATCTTGACTCCCGACAAATGAAATTAGCATTCTCTTCTTTAATTTATTTCCTATTATTTTATAATAATAAAGTATATCGTAATAGCGATTTTCCAAAACTTTATGTTAGCATTTGTCACGAGTAATAATTAAAATTTTCAATTTTAATATAATTAATTACAGCAAGAATTATTTTGACCCCAAATTTTTATACAATTTATATAATTGTTGATAAAAATATTTCGATCGGTAAAACGTTCACTTACTATTCGACGGCAAAAATTAATAGAATTCATCAAATTGAATTAAATTAATTGATAAATACATTCTTTTACTAAAAAAAAAAAATCAATAAATAAATAAATTGTAATAATATTTCGAAATTTATGTAATATTTCATTGAAGTAAATGATATTTAAATGTACATCTGTACATCTGTATTGATTAGTATAATAAATTATTACATGAAATATATTTTTAGAAATATTTGATCCTAAATTGGCATATATTTATATATACTTATAACACAAGTATTATATAGAAATAAATACCGAAATATATTTATTTATGCATATACTTTAATAAATATTTCTATCTGTTATAAACTTAGGAATATTATTTGAGTAATATTTATCATTTACTATGAAAAAAACAAAAAAAAAAATCTTATCCTGCATAAGTTTTATACAGAGACACTTACCGATGAAATATGATCTACATTATAAATAAGAAAAAATGTATGAATTCACATACATTCAACAAAAACACATTGTATATTTGCACGTAATAGAATAAAAACACTAATTTGAATTCATCGCGGTAAATATTTACATTATTGTTACTTAAATTATTGTTAAAAAAAAAAAAGAAAAGAAGAAAGATTAATTAAGATTAGCATAAATATTTATTAATGATTGATAAACGAAAGCAATAATCGTTTATTTTATATTTTCTACATGGAAATAGATTAAATAAAATTGATTCATAAGATTTAATATTATTCACAACTAATCCACAAATTATTATATGCAGTTTTATAATTTTATTTATTGTGATATATCCATTAATTTTTAGTAAATAATATGGCATTCAATATATATAATTTTAATTATATTAGGTTTTGTGAAGATTGTTTCATTAAATGGGGCATATAAAGAATTTAAAGATATCACATATTAACTTTGTATATTTTATTATCTTGGTAGTTTTATTTAATCAATTAGGAATTTAATTAATTTTCTTAGACGTAGAATGAAAAGCACTTATAAAATGCTGCTTCTTAATTAAAAATGAAATAAAAGTATGAGTCATTTGAATAAAGTATTTACTTCGACATTCATTTCTGGATTCTTTATTATTGGCAAATATTATTAGTTAATTCGAGAATAAAATTCTCACATTGTAGTTTTGTAAAAGCTAGTCGACCAAATTGAAGTTAAAAAATAAAAAGACGAATGTGCCAATATAAGTGTCATATTTAGAGTGTGATAATAGATAGTTTAAATGTTTCTTTTGCATAAACTTTATTGAAAAATTTTTATTAAATTAATATTGTGTAATTAATTATGCAGTCTGCGGTAAATATTGAATTAAATGTTCTTCAAAAAAAGGTAAAAAATTTTTGGCAAATTTCAACTGAACATGATGTCTAAGCCCTTCATACTTATAAAAGATACTTCTTCAAGGAAAAAACAATTTTTTAGCAAAGTGAAAGAATACAAAGACAGGTTGTAAAAGTCCCCTTTTAATCATCATTTCCCTCGGTGACCTGCAAGTACCAAGATTTTTCTCCCATGCATATTAAAGTAAACGAAATTCTTTTCACAACGTCTCGGACATTAATTTAATTCGCTGCGCTTTTAAAAACTCAGTCACGGACACGTAAGCAACGCACTTTCATGACTTAATAGATTTTTTAATGATTGCAAGTCAAGATTGCAACACATGTTTGGCTACGCGGATGGAATCCGCAGCTTTTTCTAGGCTAAATGTATTTGTGCTTAATTGAAAGCCGGTCAATCTATTCAATTACTCATCCTCCGAATAATTCACTTTATTGATTCAAGGATTATTTACATAATTATGAGGCAGTATTATTAACAATACAAACAATCTATTTAGAAAGTGTCATTAATAGTACGAAGCATTTATGAAATCATTAATGCATCGACAATATTTGTCGGAAATTATTACATATCCGTTTCATTTACTCACTTACAACTATATCATTTAAATATGTCAAATTATATTTTTAATTTAGAAAATGGCTCAAAATGTTTGCGATAAATCATGCTTAATCGTCTTTATTAAGGTGGACTCGGATCGAAACGCACATTATCGTTACACTGCAATGATTGTATAATCGCCGTCGAGTGCCAAACGATGAGCATCGCTGCTCTTATAACCGTTAGGTTAATTACGCGGTTCGAGCTTTATTAAGCTTAATCAGCTTTTCGAACTTTACGTATTCGAGATTATTTGACACGAGAGATGACACGCGATTTTTTGTTGCGGCATTTTTGAGCCTCTGGATTTAGAAAGTAACCGCTTTTCCTTGCATTCCATCATGTACCACCGCTAAGATATTTATAGATATTTTTGTCATGTAGTGCCATTTTTTCAATATTATGATTATTCTCGTTCTCAACGGATTATATCATTGAATTTCACGATTTATACAATTTCGTGTTTTAATTCTTCATCAATCAAAGTAAATATATATATATATATATGTATATATATGTATATGTATATATGTATGCATATATAATAAAAAAAAAAGAAAAAAAAAGAAACATTTTAATTAAAACAACGTTCTAAATGAACGAACGAGACTTCGGCTTTAAACGATAAAGATCACATGAACAAATAAGAACCGACCAAGTACCGAAATTCCGCAAAGCTGCGAAAACATTTTTTTCTCTTACACACTTTAAATTATATTGTAAAATGAGATGAATTTTGAAATTTTTATCGATATAAAAGAAAGAATTAAGGAAATAATTTCGATCAATTTCATTTCAAAGTAATATACGCATAAAGTCCGAATAAAAAATTAACGAATAGCTGTAGCTCTTACTTTGACAGCTGTAATTTTCTAGCACAAAAAGTATATTAAATTTTCATGGTATCGACTGGTCTGTAATTTTCATTTATATTAATTAAATTAAGCATATTTACTTATTATTATAAAGTACCTTACAAAGCTTATAAATTGAATTATTTAACTTGTTTAAAAACTTTAAATGTTTTACAGTCAGAGGACATGCGATATGGTAATTCAACAATATGAAAAAGAGATTTTCATACAAGTGGCCAAATAACTTTCCACTAGATTCTCAATTACGAAGTGTAATGTGCTTCATTGGCTCAAGAGATTTTGTAATTTATTGGGCTCGAATTAAATGAAATTTACTTAAGGTTCGAAAATAAATTTCACTTCAGATTTTGCCTCGTATGCACACGGATTTAAAAGGAGAAGTACATCACTCTCCTACAGGCGTTCTTTATACATTTTCTACACACAAACACTGGTCTACTCTTCTCTGCTATTCACATACACGACCACATAATTTTGGTTAGAAAAGGTCTGTACTACTATTCTCGCGCTTAGCACGGGTCGGTTATATTGCCTGCGGGGAACGAAATTTCTCACAAAGTCTCTTGCCTCTCTCACTCGCTCCTTCTAACTCTCTCTCTCTCTCTCTCTCTCTCTCTCTCTCTCTCTATCACACACACGCGCGCGCGCGCACGCACACACACGCACAAACAAGCACACGCACACTTATATTTATATACAGACACTTCTTCTACCACCCTCTCCTCATCCTCCTGGTCGCGCTCCTTATATACTTTATCACCTTTTTTTTTTTTTTGCTTCTTAAATTGACAGGACAATCGTTCATTAACCGTACTCAAATAAACTAAAAATAAAAAAATAATCGACATTAAAAAACCAATATATTACTGTTTCATGTATTTCTTATTTTTTATACTCATTTGTACACTTTTTACGACACATTTGCAAATCCTAGATTATGACTTCTTAACTAGTCACAATATGCCCATTGACTGAGACTTTGCGCGATTCTATGCAACATTCGTGTTGAAACAGTATCAAACAAATGAAAAAGTTATGAAATTCTAATTTAAAATTTAGATGTACAAGATACGATAAAATATGAAATTTCGTTGAGAGTCGAACTTTAAAATAATGTTATTTAGTTATGAGAAGCGGGCAAAAGTGATGATTGATAACAAAAATAAACGATAGAAATTATAAATACTAGAATAATCAGCATTATATACATTCGACAATAATCTAGAATACGACGTGATCTTTGAAGTTTATAAAAAATATTTGAATAAAAAAAATGAACATACTAGGTATTACTAGGAAGTAATGGTGATTAAAACACGATAATATAATACTAATGTCCCTCTCTCTCTCTCTCTCACTCTCTCCCTCTCTCTCTCTCTCTCTCTCTCTGTCAGTCACTCATTCACTCACTAACTACATTCGCCAATTTTATGGTTTATAAACTACCCGGAAAGGACAGCTTTCATAATTAATGGTCAAAATTCATGGCAGATGCAATGAGGATTATCATTGTTGTTGTAGTTCATAAAGTATCTCGTTGGTGCTTATGAACGAAGCATCTCATTATTTTGGGCAACGTCATAGCACCACTGATTTCTTGGCTGATTATCTTTCCCTTCTCGCCGTAAGCGATAAGAGGAACACACACGCGCCTGCCTGACGCGTGCACAAACCAAACATGTAGAGACAGCAGGCAGGCATGCACGGGACGAAGTTGCAGTTAACGCGTGTCACAACTTAATATTTCCGAGGCGCGCCAAATGAAAGAAAAGCTTTTTTTTTAGCGAATCGGGTATTAGAAAAGAATTATAACTTATAATTTAGATGGTAATAAATAATAGGTACGTAGGATACGGCAATTTTGTAGCGGTTAGAAATTAAGATGAACGTAAATAGAAAATGCTTTGACAACATTGTTGCATTGTGATTTGTATATTAAATTTTATCCTTTGCCCGTTGTCGTTTTCTTTTACAGAGGCAATTCATTGTTTTTCATTATATTATCTTGCAATGTAAATTGTGGTAAAATCAATGTTGCTCTTTATGAAATAGCCCGAGCAATGAATATTATCGCTTGTAAGGATATCGGTCGCTCTATAATTTTGCAATCGTAATGCAATTTTGCAAAACATGGCACATAAAGCATACTCGAGTTAATTAAATTCTTATAGATCATAAATGTTAATAGATGCTAACGATAAAATGCACCGCTAGACAAAATAATTGAATTTGACACGAATAACGATTTCTACCTTGTATACGAGACTGTGAAGATGAACAAAGTTCCAAGATGTATTAAGACTCTGCTTGTTTGTCTTTTGTGTAACTGCGGTAACTGCGAACGAAGATCCAAAATTATAGCGCAAAGTACGCAGTAACGCAAGCGCTTATGTTATTTGCGAATTTCTCAGGCTTTGGCTCGATAATGCTACGCGGCTGTGTAAAGAGGCGTAATGACGGGACGCGAGGCAGCACGTGCTGCCGCTATAATTTCATGCCTGTAATTGTAAATATAACCATTGCTTGAGTTTAGAGAAGTTGGTTCGGATCGAATAGAGTATTAGACATTGACGTATGGAGCCTTTTATGTTTTTAGAGAAAGAGTATGGATTAAGGGATTAACTGTTAGAAAGAATTGCCGTGGTGAATTTGAGTCAAGGAATATAATTATCGAGTTAAGAGGCCAATAATTATGTTATTCAACTATAACGGTAAAATACGACGAATTTAAATTACAAAAATTTTGATGAAAAATTCCATTATTTGTTCTATTATTTTCTCTTAGAATTTTATAGGAAGTCAATTACAATGAATACGTCCTTTATAATTATAGAAAGAAAAGAAACTCCGTTAAATACGAATATACGTTTTACAAATATAACTGAGAAGATGGAGAAAACTTTATAATTAATAATATATCATATCGTTTATGTATATTGGAAATTTATTTAATAAAAAAAATCACTTTCTATCACTCTATACGCCACTTTATACGCCAAAAATCCAAAAACTTACATGTTGTTAAAACCAATAATTTACAAGTTCAATTTCATATTTTTTCTCATACGTAAATTCTATTCCACGAGCCACCGCAAATATATTTGCTATGTCTATGATTTTTTACAATTTTATGTGAACCTGCATTTTACTCCATATTATATTATATTATATTGTACTCTCTGCTTTTTGTTTAAATGTTCGTGTGCGTATGGAATTATGGATACATCTATAATATATGATAGATGAAGTTTACGTATAAATTTTATGAAGAAAAATCTTCAAATTTCTAATAGTCAACCCAATAAAACTGCGAATTATATTTCTGTTTATATCTAATAAGAAGCAATAAAATCCTGTCGACGCACTTTAAATCATATTAAATATTTATAATAATATTGTCTAATTCAACCTTTAACAATAGCTCATTACAATTTTACGGGTTCTGGAAACACTTATAAATAAAAATAAAAAATAGAAAAAAATTACTGAACATTGGGAAAATAGATTTGAAGCTCAATTAACGAAATGAATAACAACAACAATAATTAATCAATATTTTAAGCACTCGATCGATTTACAAAATAAAAAAAAAAAAAAAAAAAAAAAAAAAAAAAAAAAAATAAAAAAACATCATTAACATCGTTCGGAAAAGCCAAATTTTTATGTCTTAATTCATTTTACCATCTGGTCAACTTTTCCAAAATTGCTATATAAGCTTTTCGTATTTGCATTTTGCTAAAGTATTAGAAAATATTCATAATTATACGTAAGTGTCTTTGATATATTTCATTTTTCCTATCAATCCAATATAATAGACATCCACAGATTCATGCGGGTAAGTTAAGCACGTAGTAACTGTCGGATTGTGAATTGTAGCGAGAAAGTGTAGAAGCAGCGAGAGAGAGAGAGAGAGAGAGGGGGGGGGAGTAGTGGATCTTTGAAAACGGAAGTCAGTGCCAACTAAACGAGAGTAAGAGAATAATAATACAAGAGAGAATGGGAGATAACTGGAGGTGTCGTTGAGAAATTTCACCGAGGTAATTTTACGGTGCCTGAAGTGAGACGAAGAAGGGATGAGTTAACTCGAACGACCATTATCCTGCCGTAGGTCATTCAAGAGAATTAGCTGTGACTTCTTCGCGTCTCCCGTCTCTGACGCACACACGAACTTTTCTATTTTGTATTCTCGGCATATCTTGATTAGAATTGTATTTCAACATTCTGTTGTTTTATTCCTCCCCCCTCCTCAACTCTCTCTCTCTCTCTCTCTCTCTCTCTCTCTCTGTCTCTCTCTCTCTTTCTCACTTTCTCTCTGTCTCTCTTTCTGTCTTTATCTTTTCGTCTTCAGCTGTTCATCTATTAATCTACATGTCTATCTTATAATTATTCATCTATATATCTATTTATTTATCTATCTATCAACCTACATCATTCCATACTAAAACCGACTAATTAGTGGGAAATTGCTGCCACAAAGTTTTACACATTACTTCATCCATTAATGAATTAAATCGAATTCTATAAAGTTTGCAACAGACTTGTCTGCTATATTAACATCGATGTATTAAGAGACGAGGACCGATAATGAGAGAACTAATATATAATATACATTAGCTGAAGAATTAATAGAGTAGTTTTATCGAGTTCGGTACATTCTAATTGCTTATGTTGTGCATTTACTCGAGATCGCCAATTGACAACATTTTTATACACCAACTATTTTCATATAAAAACTGGCATTTTTTTTTGTTAAAAATATAATAATATTTCTATATTCACGCATTTTCAATTCTATGGCAAAACATAATTATTTGCTTAAAAGTTAAATAGAAAACAACGAACAAAAAACATAGCTATTATTTTTCATTACACCTTCTTGAACAAAGTTAGAAAAGTTATAAGAAAAAACTAATCGTATAAGAATAATAAAACTAAATTATGTAATTAAAAAATCCGTAATTCTATATCGATAATTTACTATTTCAATAATTCCTTTTACAAATATCGTTGGATTATATTAAATAAATTTAATCGTGATTCAACATATACGCGTACCCTATATTTCTCGGTATTGATTCTTAAAATTAATAGTTTCCAAATAATGTAAAATAATTTATTATTAAATAGTAAATATCTTTTATGCTATAATGATTTTCTAATAAATAAGCTATCAACAATTTTTATTATTTTTTGTGAAATATATATATACATTTCTTAACGCGAAGAAAATTTTATAATATATGAAATATACGAAATATAAGAATAATATTTAATATATATAAAAAAAAAAAATATAACACAAATAAACCTTTGAAATGTAAAGAAATCATTAGGCTTGAGTTACAAGTTTTTATAAACTATAAGATGTCCTATAAAAGTAATTAGAAATTTCATTTACCAGAGACTTATAAAACAAACAGCTTTTGTAAATATTGTTTATTTATCCAATATATTTGTTTAGCATAAGAAATAGCTATCCTCCCCTATGGTTTTCTAGTTTGACATTTTTCTACCAATTTTTCTTTTCTTTCATTGTCAATAATTATTCTTGTAAATGTAATTTCATGTAGTTTAGTTGAACTTATATGTAAATAAATAGTTATAAATAAATTGTAATCACAAATTAATACCACGATGTTTATTATACCACATTTAAATTCATGTTAATATCAGCTTTTTCACCCTATCCTTTCGATCCTATTTAATAATAAATCTTTACATAAATAAACAAAGTCCTTTCTATTTTCTAAGTAACAAATATACCTAAATTAAAGTGATTACGCTGAAATAGTGTATGTATTACGTGTATACGTGTAAAGGAGCTTACATCTGCTTTCAAAATTAGTTCGAATGTATTCATACGATAATGCTCAGCATCTTGTAATTATTAAATGACCAACTTTCAAGGTTTTCTATGTTAATAATGTTATTCGCAATTACAAAAGCAAGTATTCATCAAAGAGAAAAAAATGACATGCATCTTATAATACTTCTGTCAAAAACTATATTTAAAAATATTTTATCTAAGATGATGCAATTAATTCCGATTCTTAAATGTATATAAAACAAAAGAAGTTCATAAAATGAGTGACTTAAAATTTATAAAACTTATGAAACCTTAGACTATTAGGATCAATCATCGAGATAAATTTTAACAATTCCATTTATAAGAATTTCTAAATAGTGAAAAAATTCCAAAAATTCATTAAATGCTTCCTATTCGATCTCTCTATTAATTCTCTCGTACTTATATCACACTTTTTTTCATAGTTTTTTTTTCCTATTAAAATCTCTCATTATAATATCGATAGTTAAAATATATTACTTAAGAGTATTCTAAATAATCTTTAAATGATTCTGAATATAATATTTATTCCAAGTTTGACACATTTAATTATAAAACATATGCACTAATGTTATCTCATTAAAAAAAAAAAAGTCTCATTAAATAAATACTTGATAAACATTTAACGAAAAAAAAGATTAGCAATCATATTCAATTATTAATAATTATAAAACCTTAAACTTCATTCCATATAATTACTTTTTGAAATTAAATTTTTTGTAAAAGTTTAATATCTTTTATATATTATTTCATGCATAATTCTATGTATTACAAATAATAAAATGAATAAAAGGTAATAATGAAAAAGACTCGATAATATAATATGAAGAAGTAAAGATAAACCATTGGTTTCCTACGAAAGTCCTGTTGAATTTACGATATATATATATATATATATATATATATATATATATGATAAATGCAGAAGACATTTACAATTTAAATCATCAGGAGGAAATATTATTACGTAAAATATTTCCCAACATTTAACTTTTCTTTCCTTATTTGTTCAGGTATGGCTTATGACGTAACAAATTGAAATATCTGTTAAATTTTAGTTTTAAAACGATTTGTGTGTTGAAATTACAACTTATCAGAGTTATTCGTAGTCTTAGAATGTAAAAATATCTGTAGATGTATTGAAAAATTAATTGCCATTAAATACTTTCGCATTATTACATAAAAGTAAACGATCGCAATGATGTCCAATTTATAAAATTTCAGAATACATAGTTTCATATTGTTTGATACAAATAATGAAAGTTTAATGTAAATGTTCAATATGAATATTAATTATGATAATATTGCAAAGTAAATTATGTTAATTGTATTTATTGATTATCATTAATGAAATACGACTGAATAAATGTACTTTTCTAATTTTATAGTCTTCTACACTGAATTAGATATTTTGTTTTGGATAATAATAGAACAAGTAGATCGGTATAGTAAAATTACTGATTTGATCATCACTGAAAAATTTTAGAATAAACAAAAATGTCAACTTATTGTAACATTATTTTCGATTTTCTCTTTACCGACGTTTGCTAGAAATAACAAGAAAAACGTAGCAGAAATCAGAAACAAAAACAGAAACATAATAAAAAGAAACGTAAAAGACTAAGAGTCATTTAAAAAAAATTTATATTCCAAACTTTCATTTAATCAAATGAGAAAAATTCAATTTGAAAATAATCTTTTTACAAATTGTTATTATTTGTAAATCTCTGCCTTTTATATTTTAGGCTTTAAAATGTAGAATATTTATTATTTATATATACTTTAATTATTTCTTATTAAATATTCAAATTTAATTATTGAATATAATGTATATATATATTATATAATTATATACAAAAAATTTTATACATTCTATCGTATGTACTTTCCATCAGAAAGTTAAGTCCTTAATTATATAAATATTCCATTGTACAATGTACAATTTTACTCGAATTTGATGAACAATTAAACATGTCTAATTGTTATGTTATTATTTAATTTAATTTAATTTTATAATATATATATAATATATAAATATAACATATTTAATTTAATAATTAACATAATTATCCTATATTACGGTTTAATTACATGATGTACTAAATAGGATTATAATCAAACATTCGATAAATCAAGTGTAAATTTACATCGCAATCGCTGTCTTCGTTCTTTGTTGTCATTGCTACATTTCGCGCGACACTCATACACTATAAAACTAACTTTCACAGTAAAAAAATTGATAATATTGCTGTAAAAAAATATAATGAAAGATCTTATTTCTGTATTTGAACAACTCAAATGTAATATTATATTTCAAATTATTTGCTTAATGATAATTATTTGAGTCCTTTAGGCCATAGGATTACATTTGGCGTCTACTTACAACCACGCTAAAGGATATTGACGCTTTCGAGGGTTTCGTAATTTTATCTTTAATCAAAACCGAGCTGTTGTGATGTATGAGTTGACACGAGAGTGCCTTATCTCTTTAAAAATGAAGATACATGAGTCTTTCCCGTAGCTATAAAGTTTACTCACTCGATAATTTGTACATTTTATTCAAGCTAAATTCATACATATATTATTGTTAATAATTGTTAACTTTCTGTTCCTCATGGTCAATAATTTGATTTTCATAATTTAAATTTAATCGAGCATAAGTTAACGTTATAAATGTCTTCTAATCGCCGTTAAACGGTATTATTTTATAATCGAAAAATTATATTTACTGCACTGAATTATAATAGAGTCATAATTAGTAACTTTATAGATTATTATTATTTCATGTGAGATGCCGATATATATATAATATTAGCTTACTACTCTGTGTAGTTCATGTGTATTAATTATTTATAACATTTAACCAATTCAATTGAATATAATAAAGGACGTTAAAGTATTTAATATTCCACTTTTAGCAATTGATAATTCAAGGTTAATCGTAAAAGTACATTCATTTTACTGTTTAATAAAGAAAAAAATATTTTTACCGTAGGTTAAACATGTCGATGATGTTATTTCCATGGAATAATTAAATGTAATTGTGCATATGAAAGTAGACGGGATTTAAGGAGCCGAAGAATCTAATAACGCCAATGATTATTGGCGGCTTATTGTTATCGTGCATAGGATATACGAATGAAAGCCTAAACATTTAAAAAGCAAAATATGATTGGATGTATTTGTTCCCTGGTACAAGAAGTTTTCAGAATGATTGTACACATCAGTTATAAAATAAAAATCTGAAAAGTATCTCTTACTCAATGTCTTATTATTTTTTACCTTCACTTGGGATAGGGAAGAGCTGGTGCAAAGCTATGCCATAACCCAGCACGTTCAAGGCTTATTTGCCAACGGCAACGACATTGCGGCCATCCAAATGCAAATCGAGCTTGAACAAACTTCAATGTAACAGAAGCACCAATCCACTTCTTTGATCTTTTCTTAAAAAAATACGACATTCTCTGCTCGTTCTCGTTCTTGCTTTCTTTTTATTTATTATAAAACTCACTTGCAATGCATAATGTATGTAGCTGATGCTTGTTTAACCGATGTCTCCTGTATTTATTTCTCGCGAATGATGTGGAACACAATTTATTCTTGTAAAAACTATGTTCAGTTCTTGACGAATGATTAGACTGCTTTGGTGGTAGTGACAGATCGAGCATCGATTGGAGATATTTTTTGACAGATATTCGTTAATCAGAATTCTTGTGTTAATGGAAATAAGTTTAAAAAGGTTGTTATTCTAATGATAAACTTTACTTCAATTATGGTATTTCGACGATTTTTTTTACGATTTTTTTTTTTTTTATTTTCAATTCTGAACTTTCACTTCGAAATATTGATTAATGATACTATGCCTTCAGAGCATGTTCACTTAATTTTTTAATCGTCAAGAAAACCGCACAATAAATATTTTTTTTTCAACATTATGCCTATTTATTTGTGGCAGTTAACCTAAATTAAATTAAAAGAAAAATATTTTCATTTTCAATTACTGCATTATACTGTCGAAGTCCTGAGTACATTATGAAATAAGAAATTAAACTATTTGCCAACCATTACTGATCATTAAATTATTAACGTGCGTATTAAGTGCATTCGTCCTTGTTTGTTCTCGTATTGATATGAGGAATACTCCATCGATATTTCATTCTGCATTATATTTAGTCTAACAGTAAGCTTTAATTAAAAAATTCACTAAACTCAGAATATTGAAGACAACTTTTGTTTATCTGCGTACATGAATTTGCGTAATATACTATTGAATTATAACCGTTGTACATAAATATTATTTCTATTCCAAAATAACAATTGTATATTAACTGTAACTCAAATAGAAAACTAATGAAAGGTGTTGTTTCTTATTTTGAGCATAAGAACTATTTTCATAACTTTCAAAACTTTAATTCTGACAATAATATTGCTCAGCTAAATATCCCTATATATTTCATTTACTATCCTTTATTTTGAATCATAATATTTAGAAATTTTAGCATATTTTCTATTATTAATCAATATTCTGATAATCTTCTTAATTAATATTAGACATTATTTATGCGATATATTAGAGGGTATTAAATCTTATTTAATTTAATTTAATATGACTCGATTATCTTAACTAAGACTGTCTCTAATTAAATCAACAATTTTATTAGAAAAATGTTTTAAATTGAATATATATATATATATATATATATATATATATTGCTTCTAATGAATCAAGCACATATAATTTAAAAATTTCTCACAAATGATAAATAATAATTAATAAAATAAATAAAAGTACATAATAATAGAATAAGGAATGAAAAACTACGGTATACCTTTTTACATATACCATAACTTTTAATTTGTTATCTATTTAATTTTTTTATCGAATTTATTAATTTGAATAATGAATTTGGAAGAGCTACGTATTAAAATTATCTATTAAATGATGAAGGGAGAAAAGCTTTAATAAGAACCCATTGTTGAAATAGAAAGTTCACGAGTATTCTATGTATTAGTTACAATTTAGTACTAAGACTCACGGATACAAATCGATTTCTAGTCTAGGACAACGTGTTCCAATTTTGTCTTCATCGTCTCTCTCTCTCTCTCTCTCTCTCTCTCTCTCTATTTATCTATCTATCTATCTATCTACCTATCTCTTTTCTATCATCCTTTTTCTTAACATTTTTTTATACATTCACTATCTATCTATTCTATTCTTTGCGTTCATAATAAAGAGGAGAGACTTTAGAAATGGAGAAAATGAGAGGAAAAGATGGGGAGCGATTCGGGGGAGAGAAAGGATTATAAAGATAAACTGAAGAAAATATATAGAAAAATTAGCGGAGAATAAAGGAAAAGGGGAAAATGATGAAAGAGCGTAATGTAACATTAGCGTTAGGCATGAAGATTGTATACTTTGTTAGCCATTTAAAGATTGAGAAAAACCAAAGAAAACGCAAAGGGATGACGGTCGATCCAGTTGCGCGGTCACGCTATTTAAAAGTCAAAGCGAATGCAAATGAGAGACGGGACGCCAGCCATTGATACATCGGCCTTTCTTTGTTCTCCGACGTCTCTTCGTGAAAAGCGCGTCGACGACAATGACGACGACGATTTACCTTTAATCTATGCGACACGTTATGCTCGATGAGCGATACACGGGGATTTCAATAGCAAAAGCCAATGAACTCGAAGGTACTAACTACATTGAACTTGCCAGTGTTAAGTGACGGTCATGGCGCTATGCGTTAAAGCGCGGAAAATGCATTTTACCTTATCACAATAGACGCTCTTGTCGAAATAAATCGAAACTGGATCCCCAATTATTAGATGTGATTATCGATCGTTAATAATACCCTACTTTTTCATTCCATTCAATTCGCCATTATTCATTAGGCGATAAATGATCGCAAAGACTGTTTTTAAAGCGAATAGAAGCTCCTAGGTCATTTATAACTAAACATTATTCATTATGGAATAAATGAAATTTATGGAGGCCCATTCGTAATGATGCATTCTAAGGAAGAGATAGAGGAAAGAGGCGCTTCTATGGAGCTTTACCAACAATGTGGATTTATTCGCGGTGAATTTCTAATGCGAATTAATTGATTTGGCAATAGATCGAATTGGCGATTTAACGAAGATTTATAGATTCTTCACTCGAATATTTAGATAATAATAGATTATTGATGGACGCTTTATATAAGCATAATTATCGATATTCCTTAATCAGATATTATGTAATCGACCGACCTTTTGTATCAACTTTGACGAATTTCACGTGGAAGTGAATAGTACATAAGACACATACATAAGTCGCGGTTGAAACCAATCGACGTCGCCTGGGGGAAAAAACATCTACTAACGCGATAACAATAACGTGGACGAGGCGGGCTTAAAAAGCGCTGTTCGAAGAAATAATTTGCAGGAGACGCGCGAGTGCGTCGGTCGAGGGTGGTAGAGTCGAGGAGGCCCATTGTCCAGATAGAGGACATCGCCTCGACAGACGGCCGGAAATATCGATACCATTTAGAGTGGCCGGCATGAGCTGTAATTTTCTCGGCGGCTGGTGCAAGCTCTCGTTGTTTGACAAGGGCGTGTTACCGGCGCTTAACTCTATTTATCCCAGGGCGGACACTAGGAAGTGCATTTGAATCGAGATTTGAGCCTTACCGAGGTCTTTGACATTCGCGCGACCCTCACCGCCATTTTCCCAATCCTCCGTACAATGTCGCGGAGATCATCTCACCTGCACTTCTCGTTGCTCTTGACTTTCCAGGTAAGGTCTTAATACTTCCTCCGTGTATCTTATCGATATCCTTGCTTGTGCGATCGAGATTAGTAAATATCGAGATAACAGTTGAATCCGTCGATTAATTGAAATAGCTGAACGGCAATGTTACTTATAATGATCTGTTCTACTTGTCTGCATAAACGCTTATTCAAACGCAAAACAAACAAAATCCTTGTTTATAATGTAATCAGTGATTTATCTTTTTCATCAGAATGTGGCTTAAAGTCCGAGTGAAAGAAATTTTACGTTCGATTATTTCAATTTTTTAAGGCGTTAAATATTTGAAGTTGGATAATTTAAATGGACAATTTTTATAATTCCATAATATTTGCAGTTTATACGTTCTAACTATCAAATATTTTACATTATTTTTATATTATTTATATTATTTATTTGGAACAGTATATTATTAAAGAAAAATAATGAAATGTGCATACATATGTATATATATCGATCACTTATAATCATAAGAAAAATGTCACCGATGTTACAACATGCAAATATCCTATACATTATATACAATTTTAACGAAATTCTTCATAAATTACAATAAAATATAATCAATTTATTATAATTAAATAATTGAATAATTAAATGTTATAGTATATGAAAATATCTTCCACTGATTATGCTATTTCAATTTGAAACCTTTCTAAACAGGACAAAATAATATTTTCCTGAAATATTACGTTGTCAAAAGAATTTCTCTGTACAGGAAAATAATAATAAAGACTATACAAGAAAAATTTTTATATAAATAAAGCAATTGAAGCAAAAAGGTAAGGGAGAATTTCGTTGGTAACTAAATCAAATGAATACGTGCTTTTATTAAATTATTATAATTTTTATAAAAAAAGAAAGAAAAAAAAAACTAAAGAAAAAGATTTCTACATTGCATACTCTAAAAGTGTAATAAACGTTAAGCTGTATGAAGAATTATCTTTACGCGCAGTCTATTTTTACATATGTATGCTTGTTTATAGGTACACATGCATTTTTAAAAAGAAAATAATTTAATTAACCGAAATATGAACTAGGGCAAGAGCCACTTTTGTAAATTGACTCATATTGAAATCGATCTACGTGCAAATACACTTGATCCCACACCAGTCTCGATGTATATACATACATATAAATATATATATATATATATATATATATAAATATATATAAATATATATATAAATATGTACAATACAGACCCCTTGTATATATACGCAATAGCGTTGGCGTAGTGAGCGGTGCCTTCGGGGAGAAAACTCTCAGCCGGAAAATGACCGAGAAAATTTCCATAGCATAACGAACCATGGCTCCTTGCTGGACGACGACGAGTTTTTCAGCACAATAATCCCATCTTTCATCTCTGTTGCCTTTCGCCGTGTTAACCAACACTTGGCTGGCTGAGCTGCGGATGATGTGGAAAGCAAGGCAGGAAGAATGGAAGGACGAAAGTGAGTAAGCAGAGTAGCGGGGCAGAGGTTATAATAACTGCAACGACAAACTCTTATTTGTTCAGTAGTCTTCGACGGACTTGTTTTCTCAGCTTCTCGACTCGTTGACATGAGCTGCTTCCGCGTCGCGCTCCCGCTCGCATAATAACTATCGTTATCAAGAAATTAAGACTTCGTTAGTCCCACCGCTCTTACGCTAATTGGGAGGCATTATACGTAAAAGCGGGAGGACAAATTATATTTTCTGAATTTCGAGGAGATGGAGACGTCGACGGGGTCCTGAATGAAGCGATGACAACGAAATCCCGAGACGTTGTCTAACCGAATTGAAATATAGACAGTGAAAATAGCATTTGAATAATCCATATTTAAGTTTGTGAATAATTTTCACTATAACGGCAACTTATTCACCGCATTATGTGCGAATAAATGTTCTTTATTGCTTGCACCGACTAATTGGTAAAAGTGTTAATTTGAAGGAAAATAGCATTTTAGGGTGCCTTTCATTCTTATCATTTGTTTCTTAAAAGTTCAATCTGCTCCTTCGTGAATTGTCAGCTATATAACTAATTATAACGAGGCTAAAATAAATCTTTAAATTTATTTTTCATTTCTTGCCTACTTCGTTCATGAAATTGCAATATCTTTTAATCGCTTTCAATTTTTCAAATCCTTACCTCACTAGAAAGAATAAGCGTAATTGCAGTACAAGTACACATTATTAGATAATTATCATTATATCTACTATATACGATAATTTAACGTTGCCAATGCAATGCATTACGATTTAACGAATTACGAGTGAACGACAAGTGCAATCGTAACGAACGCTTAAGACGACATCACTTGTGTCTCGTTCTATCTTTCTTTAATCACTAGGACGATTTCTCTACTAACTCTACTCGACTGGAAATGTAACGTAGCTGTGACAAGCCAAAGTATCGAAGAGTAGAGGGCTCGCAAAATAGATCAGAGCCCGATTAAACCGGTTAAAACTATGCTCGACTCGCACGTTAGAAGTCTAAAATCGGCAATACTCAAGGACGTCTCGGCGCGGGTTTTGCAGGCTACTCCTCGTCTCACTTAATGCAACGGAAGTTTGACAGAGGCGCAAGCCAGGGTTAACTATTTCATACGCAAATGTGCATTTGCGTAATGGATTTGAATAAGGCCTGCCTGACGACAAAGACGCTCCGCCCACACGCTTATCTCGGCCTGTTAACCGCGACACTCACGACCTCCGCCGCATCCCATTACTTCCTTCTTTTTCCACTTCCTTTCGACGTCATCAGCCACCTCCATTTCATGGAGATTGCTTAAGCACCTGGATAATGCGCTGCATACCACGACTCTTTTTCACATTACATTTCACATTTTTTTTCTCTTTCTCTCTCTTTTTTTTTTTTTTTTTTGTGGGATGCGCGCCGCCGACAGATGGCAGCCGACAAGAGGTAATTGCGATTGGTCGCGCCCGCGTATTATTGCACTTTTATACTGTCAAACGATATCGCTTGAAAATGACAATGCCCCTTGTTTTATTTCTGGCCCGCCATAAAATATCGCTAATATTGTGTATCGGTGCCGCGTGGAACAATTTGTGACTTTAAATGCTTTGGGCCTTCGGCCCAATTAAACTATCATTATTATAAATTAAATTGCTTTTCGGCATTCGAGTTATTCAGCTTGTCCGACATTAAATGTTATTTTATCCAAATTAATATTGAGTGGATAACAAAATGTTATCCGCATTACGATCTTTTGCGATAATAAATGTTTTATTGCTCTAAAGGGACATGGGAATTTTGTTCACATAATATCAATCTTTATTAGAGATAAATATTAAAGCAAATTGTAAGTTGGAAGTACACGAGGGAGTATAAGGACTATACGTTGAAATACAATCGTAATTAGCATTCATTAAAACTATTGTAATAACAAAAAAGAAATTTGTGTTTTCATTAACTGAAAGGTATCTTTGGCTTAGTACGGAAAAAAATATAATTATCGATGATAAATTATTGACCGTTGCTCGCTTAATCAATAATAATAATAATAATAATAATTATTATTATTATTATTATTAATAATAATAATAATAATAATTATTATTATTATTATTATTATTATTATTATTAATAGTTGATACAATATTTTCATATTTATATCACTAAATGGTAAAATTACGATAAAACAGAATTTTATTGAGATTTGGATTTATTCGATCAACTGATTATTCTATAATCCGTATTAAAGCCAACATTCCATAGTATTATTATTATGAATTAAAAAACGTAAAAGATCAGGTTGTTTTTTGCAATTTTTGGCCATTCAATTAAATTCTTTACTCAATTTATTATTTTCTTTTATTACTTCGAATCGATAAACCGAAGTATTTTACAAACATGTTGGAATAACAAATATTCCCAGTTTCCTCTTATCATACGTCTTAACAATAAAGAAATGTAGGAAATAGGTAAGAAAAATATATTAAATGAACAAAGAAATGAAAAAAAAAAGAACAAGAAAAAAGTAGAAAACGTCGGCTCATTGTTCGGGGAGGCATGGTATAAAAGAAAGTCGGAGCGATGAAAGGAAAATGAACGAACGGCTCGAGTTGTGACTCGAAGGCTCTTAGAGAAAGGTGTCCGCTTATCGCCTCGATCTATGTCATATATGTCGCGATTCAATACTGTCTGTGCAATGCTGCCGACATCTTTTCCTCTCAATTGATCACAAATGCAAAATTAGGGCCATTACTCTCAAAGAAGAAGCGACATTTGAATTACCGTACGAATTATTCATATCACAAGACATAACATTTCCTCCTATGGCGTTGTATATGGAATAGTAAGAATTTTTCAAATTTTCTCACCCACTCCAACTCATCATCTATATCTATAAATCTATATCACTTTGGATCTGATGATGGTTTGCGAATTCGTGATACTTATTCTATGAAGTTTTGATAATGCAATTCAATTTTAACAGTATAATTTGAGAACGATGATAAGTACGTATAAATACAATAATAACCGCATCCGATTTCTTTTTCCTCCCTTCCATCTCCGACCTTCCTTCTCTATCGTCATCTCTCCTTTGTATGTATACAGATTACGATGTTGAAATAACAAAAGCACTCGGCAAATGACAATCGATTTCTTAAAGAAAAATATAAAAAATAAAAATCTCATAATTATAAAAATGAAAAAGGATTATTACTGCATTTATTAAAAGAAATTTTTCACGAATGTTTTACAAACTCTTTTAAAATGAACATATCCAATTATTTTATTAATATCAAATAAACTAATCAATTTTATGGCACTGCTATAAATAATAATATTACTATAAAATAATTGATACGGACAAACAGGTATTAGAATAGAATTTCTAATTAACATTTCAATAAACGAATGAATTATTATTTGACTTCATTTTTACAATCAGCTGCCGATTTTGCAAAATATTTAATTAAAATAATGTAAAATATTTGTTATACATACGCTTTATGCATCCGAGTAGCAAAAATTCAGAGCGTATGTAGCTTTAATAAAAGTAAGTAAAAGATTTTACTAAAATTTGGAAGATTTATTTAATTCATTTAATGTTTATGTACAGTCAGAAAGAGAATAGTCAGAGAAATTTCATCGGGACAAATTCCAAGCAATAGCAGTAGCTAAGAAACATTAAGGAAAGAGAGAAAAAGCATATGAAATAAATCAGCAAAGTAGAAAATAATGGACAAATTTTTTAAAAGAGTAAAATTCATAATCTTTTAATTGTAAGTAGCCAATCCGGTATATAATTTTCATATGGCAGTAAATTAGCTTGGCATTGTTAATCCATTAATTTTCAATACATAAATGTTATTATTTTTAATTAAGTTCTCGCCACCTATTTATTAAAGAAGCTATCCTGTAACATAAATCAATCCATTTCGCTACTATAGTATCAAGATTACCATCGACAATACTATGTACAATGCGTGTGTGTATACTGCTTCAGTTAACTGTTGGGATGCGAGTGTACGGAAAACCTTTTGAGAATAAATTCAAGGAAAAGCAGAGGGGCTATAATGTATTTAAGACCTACGAGGAATTTTAAGACCGACAAGCAATGGCAAAAATCCAGTTATAAATTTATATATTTATATAATCATAGATACAGTTTATATCTAGCGATATGCAATATCGTTTTAATAATACTTGTATGAGTTAAACTAATAAATCTAATTGCTTTATTTTTATTAATAATATCACTATAAAAATTTATCCATTAATATCATGGGACAAATAATATCGTTGAGAGATAGAAAAAAAATTCCAACTACTTTCACATTCACAACCTAGCACATCGACGATTCGCATTATATTTATAGAATTTCGAACTTAGCAAATCATTTGACCTATTGCCTGTCTAAATCAAAGTTCTATACAAATCCGTTAATAGGCTAATTCTGGAATAAGATGCACTTCCTCTTATCAGAGACTCACTAAATGCAATTCGTCTTGCCTGGCGAACTTTTCGCGGTAATAAAATCCTTCAAAAGCACTCGCTTGCGAATAAACGAACTGTTCGCACGGGCGTTAAGAGATAAGACTTTAACTGCTGGCATTAACAGCCACGTTGTACGTCACACTTCGTTAAAGCTGTATAAACCAACCCACTTGCCCCTTCATTCCTATAGCTGTCCTCGTCACATTCTTTGAACTTTGCACTTAGCGATATTAGCATTTATATTTTTTAGAAACGCTCTTGACTAAGAGCAATATTTATATGTATGCTAAATACAGCAAGAATACTGTAAAATTTACTCGAAAATCAGTTTATTGATTAAGAGTCGCAAGTCTTACGTCCACGCCGGTTGATTATCAATTTCACCTTTCTTTAATACAACTAATATAGCTTAAAAGCATAAAAGCCTTATATTTTTCGATTTCTATTTATGCTACCTACCGTCAAATATCTGTTTACTGCTAATTATATTCATAAAATTCTTGCCTTCGTGTCTGTGAATTAATTTTTTAATTTTGTAATAGGACACACCAAGCATATATTGAATGCAAATATCAATACATTTGTATTAGGACATGAGTATTTTTATGTTTTAAAATTATAAATAAGTTTTATATATCAAATAGAATGTAACAAATATTTCTTTTTAAATATCGTACATAAAAGTTTAGGAAAATACTTGAAACATATTTTTACGTTCTGTTTTATTATATAATTTTATTGTAATAATTAGAAATTGTATATAAAAAGAAACTGATGAGATAGAAATTAATATCGAATATAAATCTACGATCTTGGTTTAATCTCCTTGTGATTGCAATTATTAAGGTATCAATTTCTCTTGCCAATCATTAATCTACGTGTGATTTTATCAAATGAGTATAATTCAATTGATATTGTAAATTCTTAAAGCCATTTGACTTATAAATAAATAATAAATAATAAATAATAAAATATGTAAATTAATTATGATGACGATAAAACGATCAAAAAATAATAATAATGTGCAATTATTAATAATATACAAATTTATTAATAAAAATTATAATCAATATTAATCTTTAACAACCAATATTTCTATAAGTACGTGAAAAATTATTGTCTAAATATGTTGATCGAATAAATAGTTTCAAGGCCTGTGAACTTTTCGTATTTTACGATTTTTTATTTTACATTTTAACTCATTAATTCTAGATAAAGAAGAATGTAAAAGAAAGAAGAAGAAAAAAAAGAAAAGAAAGTCGCTAAAAACAGCACTCTCGAGCTCTCATAATTTTCTATTGAGATCATAGCGAAAATATAACATTAAAGGGTTATCCCGTCCGTTAAGAATGATCATAGATTTTTTTTTCTTCGTCTCGTTGTCTTCAGTTGCGGCAGCTTGGTTCAGTCCGAAAAACTGCCAAGGGACACAATGCCCCGTCTGTACATTCATCTAGAATCCGCGCGCTTTTGTTCCTCCCTTTTTCTTCCTATCTCTTACGGTGCTCATATTTTCTATATCTGCTCCAGATATCCTGGGAGCCAAAACAAGTGGAGCGGAGGAGAGAAAAAAAAAGTATAAATAAGTAGGGGCAGAAAACGACGGAGCTTGGACGTTGAGGACAGTGAAAAGCTGGGACTTATATTATCCCGCATAGTATGCCTTTTGCAAACTACACCAAAGAGCTGTGGAAGAAAAAATTTTTACTTACCATTCCCTTCCCTTACGTTATGTGCAATATATTATTATCGTTATTATTATTTTCTTAAGCATTACGTTAAGTATAATTGTCAATTAAATGGGACAGGTAATACAAATGGTCGTAATAAATTAAGGTCAATTGTAATTTTTAATGAAGAAAATGATAAGTAAACTGCTTAATGTTTAATATAATGAATTGATATACAATTTATACAATTTGTAATTCGTAAGCTTTACGTGTAATAAAGACGTAAAAGATATTAGCGATACGATATATATTGTAAATTTTAGATTAATGATAATATTTATTAGATAAGAGTGTGATTTATCAATTTACTTTAGAATATGATAAATTAATATTTTACGCGTCAGCAAATATTTGTAATGAAGTTACATCAAGTAAAATGTTGATAAAATCCTAGGAACTATCTTTAAATATTAAAAATATATGTTTGTGGCAGATAATCTTGCAAGTAGTTAAGTGTGTTTTTAAATTAAAATTATACAAAATAAAGTAATTTAGCACACATTTTTTAAATTTACTCAAAACATTAATTGCTTCTCTTTTAAACGTGCAACCCCTTTTTTAAAGCATAATATTGCAAAAATATGTATACTAAGAAAATGCTAGTAGTCTTATTCAGCATCTTAGCTAAAAAAAAAAATATGATAAAAACATTTTTTCCTTCTATGCACTGCATATTTATAAAATTAATATTTATACCTCAGACGTTATCATATATTCTTTAAAATACTAAAATAACAATTAGTTTACATAATTTATAATAATGAAATATATGCTTAGCGTAAAAATTTCGATATATTATTAAAAAATATATAATAATTCGTACATAAAGAATATTTATATTTTCAAAATGTCAATTTACATAATTGCTATCATTCAGCAAGTGCTCAAATGTTCTTATTTATGGATTATTTATGGAACAAGGAATTTTAATATTTTAATAATCATTTTGAAATATGCATTTGTCATATAATTATATGTACGTTATTGGGAAAACAAACAAAATAGAGTCAGGAGTACCGCAAAGTACAATAAAAGTAATTTAAATTTTATTTATTAATATTAAGCATTATTCTATTAATTTCCATCTTTCTAATGTGAATTTTTTGTCTGTATTACAGATGACAAATAATATATTAAAAACAGAATTTAGATAAAAGTAGAGGCAGAGAATTGTTTGAAAAATGTATAAATTTACTATTCCGACAATGCGTATAGTCCTTTCAAAAAAAATTCAAACACGATGACAAATTAGATGAAGACAAAACACACTATTATATCAGGATTCATATTATATATTATATAACAATTGCATGCTTCATTACCTGTTTCGTCATTACAATATAGACCAGAAATTATTCCATAAGTAGTTAAAACATTGTTCATGCGGCACTCGAAAATATCAGTAAAATTAATTTCAGCTGTACAACAAAGAATAATATACTCAACTATAACCGACGGGGAGTAAGTGACGTTTATAAACGATAAATAAAATTAAATAAAATACAATTAGCCAATGTTAAATTATAAATAATGAAATAATACATTGAATAAGGAATAAAAAAAAGAGCAAATAAAAAAGAAATATTAATAATTAATATATTGCGATGATTGCATTTTGAAATTACTTATATCTTGGCAACGACAATGCTAAATTCCACTGTAAAAATAGCCATTATCATAGTGCAATATTAAGTGATATTGTCATGCATAGAAGAAGCAAACAACTGTCAATTACCACGGTCAATTATAAATTTAAAAGCAAGAAAATTGGCAGAAACAATCAAAGCATCAAATATACATAATTATATATTTATAATTATACCAATAATTATACCTATTGATTAAATAAGAACGACATCTATCTATTATTAAACATTATAATATTCAATATATCTAATATATAATTATAAAATAATACGTAAATAATGTTTTAATAAATCAATAGAGGTCATTTTGCATTATATTTTAATGCGCTCAACTATGTAATTGCAATACCGCAGATTTAATTTCTCAATCACATATTTGCAATAGCTATTTTGCAATATTTTATATAAACACTGATTAGATTATGTATTATTACCAAATATCTTGAAGTATATAAGTGGAATGTCAATAATGTGCCTTATCTCAAACGATAGTATTCATAAAATTTGCAGTCTTAAAGCTAACGTATTTCGAGATATAAAATTGGCAAGAAAATTACATTAAGATGAAATATCGAAATTATAAATGATTAATATTATTGAAGAACGAGTGAAATAATTTTGAGATATTTTCCGGGATTATTATAATATTGGATAATATTGTCGAGAAGTATATGTACTTAATGGATGCGCATTCTTGTATAATTTGAATATTTTCAAAGTTCCTCTATATTTGTGCTTCCAAACAATATTTCGAAACAATATATTGTCATAAATAATTGTTTAATTTGAAAGAATTCAAAGAAGTTGATGTAGAAAACTTGAAGACCAAGATGACAAACGAGACTTTTTTGATCGAAATAATTTTCTATTTGAACGCTCAAGTATCGAGTTTTATAAAAAATTTATGCGAATGGCTGCTTATTATTTCAAGGATAACATAAGCCCAGAATTAAATAATTGCAAGATAGATCGTCATTGATATTATTAATAGTGCCCGTAGGATTCTTTGAGAATTATGTACAAAAGCAATTTCGACCCTTCGTGGTGATGAACAAGTAAATACCCCAAAGAGATAAAAATTTTAGAATAATACATTGTAATGCCGTAGCTTAACAAATAAAGAATCGAGCTTAAAAGCTGCAGACGCGCACTCGTTAAAAACATTTCCGTCGAGTATACAATGTACATTCCGGCCACTTATTGCAATACGCACGCGAGCCGCGCTCGGGATAAGTGTTTCGCGAGCATTGAAAAGACCTTGAGTCAGTGAAAAGCAGCGCCTGGAGAGAAAGAGCGTGCCGTTAAGATCACGCCCACGTCCCCCGACTCCCACGTGCAATTAACGCCACTTGACACGCTTCTTACGTAACTGGAGGCGCACTTTTCCCTGCGAGAAAAAGGTTAAATCAAGTACTGTCGAGATAAGCGGGTGCACGTGCGTGAGATTGAGATACGTGAAATAGAAGACAATGTGGGATAGTGCATCGGTCGCAAGGATATTGCGTTATTTACGTGTTTGTGAAAGTGGGAGGCGGGAGGGTGGGAAGGAGAGAGGTGGGGGGGGGAGGGGGGGGGGGGGGTGAACCCCATATGCCGTTTTTTGTGGTGCGCGAGATCTGCTTTTCATATAGCCGTCATTTTGGCTTCGTTCGCTCGCGATGCAAGAATGAAGAAAAATAAATTCTTAGGGATAGAATGTGGGCTAAGGTGTACGCTCGGGATAGAAGGAGATGAAAAATCGGAGAGCAAACGATACCACGAGACTACTAAGTAAAACTTCCACGTTTTGGAATGGAGCGGAGGAAAAGAAGTGTATGTGTGGGAGTAAAAGAGAGAGAGAGAGAGAGAGAGAGAGAGAGACAGAGTATGACGTCTTGAATAAATGGGATTTCATTCTCATTTTTATAAAAGCTCGACTTCATATCTTGAGAATTTCGAAGCGCAATGTGCACACCATCTTATGATCTCTTATGATATCTTCATATTTTCTTTACCTCCAACCCTATTGCTCTTCAAAGAACAAATTTTATTATCACACGTACAGTTCGATTAAGGGCTAAAAGATATAAAAATTGTACAAATAATACTAGAGCTTCTATTTTCTTATCTTAAATTACTAATTCAGAATATCAAATATCATCCGAGCAAAATTTAAATGTTTCCACAAAAAATGTATATAGATCATATCAATAAATAGATGGCTCATATATAAATATATTACTTATATATAAATATAGCATAAAGCAAAAAAGTTGCTAGTATTTAAGTTTGAATCAATTTCCTTTTTTTCATGGATAATATAGTACATAAAAAAGTAATGAATCAATGTATTTCAAACTTTGTACACACATTTTGGTTTTATGTTTATATATATACTATAATGAAATCAATATTTTAAAAAAATTCATTTTAAGATGAATCATTTCGTTATTTAATATACAACGTTTTTTAAATATGCGTTCCGACATATCCAGAAACTTTCAACTTTAAAAATATATTATTCATAAATCCTGATTTAAAACATATAAAATGTACTGGCAAAATTATTCACGAAAAATTCATAAACGATTTTGTATTGTTCCCACATTAGAACAAAAACAAGCTTATACAAATTGAATTTAAAAATTTTTAATCAATATGATACAATATTTTAATATTATTTACAATCATTTTGAAATGCACAAAACTGCAAATATATATTTATTATTTTCTAGTATCAGTACTCTTTGCTTTTTATAAAAAACTGATATTCATATTGATCGTTAATTCTGAAAATATGTTAAAAGCTATCCATTAAATACATTTAACATATGAAACATAAATAATATTATAAAAGCAACACCAAAATACAAATATAATGGTTTAAATGAAATTGCAAAATAGAAATGATCGTTAATTTTCCACTATGTCAATAACGTAAAAAATTTATTTATAAAATGGTACAATATATATTTATCTAAATAAAATTAACAAATATTTTTATTATATTAATATATAAATATATGTTTTCTTTGTTTTCTTAAGCAGTATTTTTTTGTTTGTTTCTATTATTAATTTAATAAATTACAATCCATCAAAATCATAATCATTCATCATTGACGTAAATTGATGTGAATATTTATAATAAAGAATAATTAAATAATTCTTTTCCCTTCTAAATATAAAGTATATATATATATATATGCGCGCGCGCGCGCGCGTGTGTGTGTGTGTATGTGTTTTCATCGCTTATTAATAACTTATGAATATTAGTTTTATTTTTCTATTAACCAATAACGTTTATTTGCATAAATTGAATCGCAAGGCTACTTGTTAATAAACGTTTTAAAACGATAATAAACTAAAATAATATTAAGTTGATTATGTAGATCGAAAAATAAATCAATAAGAATCTAAAAATGAGGTTTCTGTTATATATAGCAGATCATAGTAATAATTATCTATTTATTCTTTGGTTAATACAAAGAGGACTTGTGACTAAAAATTAATAAATAAATTTTCTTTATGATTAAAATACTCTTGAAAAAATAAATAATTCCTTTTATTAAATTACATTGAATAAACTGTATTAATTAAACTTAAATAAATTAAAATAATGACATATTAATGATTCAAATGATTCAAGTATAAAACAGATATGCTATTATAGTTATCTCCATGTTTAGAAGAAAAAATGTTTACATATTTTATACCTTAGTAACTTAAAAAAGAGAAGTACTGTATTTAATTGGATTTAATGATGCAAAGAAACTTGATACTTATTTTATTAATATACATCTTCTATTATTATTTTATGCAACGAATACAGATAAAATAGTATTTTTATTATACACAAATATTTATTCCGCATAATGATATGAATAGAGATTGAAATTTAACTTATATGGTGAGCCAAGTTCCCGTTCAAAGAAACAAAAAAATCTTTACTATTTTCTTATATTAATGGTAGAATTTATCAAATCTGCATACCCCATAAAATATAATTGCACATAAGTCCATTGTAGAACAGTATTTTTTTTTTTTAACAGACGTTCAATGTAATTTTGTGTGATTTGATACAAATTCATTGTTCGTAAAATTATTATTTATACTCACGAGCTCTGAACATAGTATTCACAGCACAAACGGAGTGCTGTTTACAAAAACTCTTAGTACGCTACATACATAATTCATACTATAATATTATAACTTTATCTATCAAGTTTTATAAGAAATACAGTCAAAAAAAAAAAAAAAAAAAAAAAAAAAAAAAAAAATCAAAATCTGAATTTTATTTGGCTGCCAAAAAAGAATTTATAAAAAATACAAGATATTATTGAAATGGACTTCGGAGAAGCAATTATGTTTACAGTTGCATAAGAGCGGCTTTTACTGAAATTACAATTTAACACGGTATTTTACAAAATATAAGTTCACAGAATAAATCGTATGATTAGAAAGGTGAATCCAATCACAATATGAAGAAACTCAACAGATCAACTACATACAAAACCATAATTTTTTATACTTTTTTTTATAATTACCCCCTCTCTCTCTCTCTCTCTCTCTCTCTCTCTCTCACTCTGTATGCGTATAAATATTTAATTATTTATATAATAAAACTTCAAAAATAACGAATTTAAATCAATCAAATACTTATTTAAGAAAATTAATTAATTATTATTGATATATAGATATTTGCATTAAAGTATTTCAATAAAACATTTTTTCACTAATCTTTTAATTTGGTATTTTATTAATTATTTATGATTAAATTTTCTAAATGCTGAAAAAATGTAAATAATAATGAAAAAAATAATTGTAAAAGATACAAAAACAATGCAATAAATCAAATAAATGAATTTATTTAAATTACTTTTTTATTTAATATATTCTTATTTATAAAGTATATACTTATATATTTATATATATATATATATATATTTTTAATAGAAAGTGATAGATAAAGTCTTATAATGCCATAAAATTTGTCATATTTATTAAAAAATTTAGATTAATAATGAAAAGAGAAATATTTCTTAAGATTTAAATACAAAGAGAAATATCACTCTGAATTTTAATCAGACATAAAGTAGCTTACATATTCCATTTAGGCAAAGAATATAACTTAATAAAAGTATTACAAGCACGTAATTCAACACACAACACAGATTATGCTATGAATGAAAAATTAAATATTTAATAAATAGTTTAGATGAAATTGAAATTTTATATAAAATTATTTCAATGATTAATAAATGTAATAATTACAATGGAACTTTAAAATAATTTATCTTTTACGCAATTTAATGGGAATGCAACAGCTTAACACGCGTCTGAAAGTTTCCAGAAAATCCGAAAATTTTGAACATTCCAAAACGGATTCTATTTAAAAAAATTAATAAAATAGTGTAAATAAAAAATACAACATCGCTAGACTCACAGACGAAGGAAAAACGAAAGATCAAGTAGATAACGCTCTGGAAATACTGGCCATTACAGTCCGACAGCAGTCGCTACGGTAATATTTCTCTTTCGCATATTTCTCTTTCAACTGCATTGTCTCTCTCTCTCTCTCTCTCTCTGTTTCTCTCTCATTCATATCCTTGTCTTCACCCTTATCTTTAGAGGAAGGAAGGAAGGAAGGAAGCAGCGGTTTGTCAGACAGACTCCGCGCGCTTACGCTTCTAGTCGACGAAAGACAAAAAGACGGAGATAAAGCGAGAAGCCGCTCGACCAATGCTCTCCACTATTATTCCGTTTCTCTTTCTCGCTCACTCATTCTTTTTTTACACCAAAACCACAGCTGGATATTTTTCAAGCAGCTCGTTGGTACTATACGAGTGATAGTACATATATACGCGTGGGTGTACATCTATTTCTCTTATTCTCATTTCACTCCAGTTGCTTTTCTGAGAACTTAAGAAATGTTAAGCACGAAGAAGACTAAGTCTACGAATTTACAATATATCGTCATCCTTATATTCTCTAATCTAATCAAATTCATATCATTTATCATAAGAATGAAAGAAATTCGCGAAATGGTGCGTCACTGAGCCTACAGGATAGCAACTTCTAATAAATTACTCGTTTAAATTTTTTAATATCGAATTATTTATATTCAACGCACGATAATTATGTTTCTTATGCTCTTAATGCAACCTTAATAACGAATTAAACTTTAACGTCGGATTAATTTTAATTAATTTATGTATTAGTTGTAAATATATTCTTCATTGTTTTTATTTATAATTTTTTTATAGATTTTGGGAACAATATAATAATAAAATTTTCATATTAATAAGTTTTTTTCAGAGATTAAATTCACAATAATGATAATTGAACTACTTCAATTTCAAGAGGAATATTTTATTATAAAGAAAAAAGTCGTTGATGAATTTCTTAATTATTAGCATGATTACTATACACACACGCGCGCGCAATGGCGCGCATATATATATATATATATATATATAATGTATGTATTGTATTATGGTATAAACATTCAGTACTATAAAGTGGAAAAAATCAATTCTCACTTTAATTCTCAGTCCTCCCTAAGGAAGAAAATGATGTCCTAAACATGTAACTGAAATTTTAAATAAAAAATAATATATTTTATATTATTATAATAATAAAGAAATTGTATAAAAGTTTTCAGCGAAAAAGAATGAAGCTTTTAGACGGATTAAAATAAAAAATAAAAGTAATACTACATTCAATTGGACTACAGAAGAATAAAATAACGGTCAATATTTTAAATAATTATTATAAAATAAAATAAGTTAGCTTTTAAATTGATGAGAAATTAAGTGGTTACAATATTTGTGGTAATGATGTGATAGTAACAATTGTTAAGAAATTGCAAATTTGTAAATCTTTTTAACATGAAAGTTTCTTCTCATAATAACTAATTTGAATTATGCTATTAACACTGTTCATATTTAGATTTCATAATAAATTTTAACTATACACATTCAAAATTTGAACATTTATAGAAAATTAACAAATCCTTACACTAATTGTATTAAATAAAGCTTGTGTAATATTAAATATTATGTTAAAAATAAATATAATCATATGAATTCAAGATTTATAAAATCGTATATTTAAGCAAATAAAATAATTTAAAAAAGAAAAATTTTTCAACCAAAACAAATTTTATGAATGGAATAACAACAAGTTGTAAGTTATGAAATTTTAATGTTAAATTTGAATTTACTATTTATTTTACAACTGTTAGATATATAATATTGAAATTTAAAAGGATAAATATTTTTTATAAATATTTCTTCACATTATACACTTAACTTTCAACAGGTAAACATAAATTACGATCTTTTGTCGCATAATAATAATGTAATTTAATTCGTGTATAAAATTCAAAAGTTGAAATAGAAAAGAGTAGAAATATATAAATATATGTATAAATAGAGAAAAAAAAATGAGTGAGAAAGATAAAGTAAGAGACGAGCAAACATTGAATTACACAGGTGAAGAAAGTATGATGGAATATTGGTCGACAACAAGCAAGAGGCGAAGAAAAGTTTATCCAAGGTTTGTTGATTATCACAGTTGAACTATCTGTACGTATATATATATATATATATATATATATAATATCTCTCTTATATTATTCTTCGCTCTTTTACCGCTTGTCGAGTAAGTTTCCGTGATACTGTAATTGGGTTTATATGTGTGGTGGCTCGAGGAGAGAAAGTAAAGAAGGGCGAGAGACGGAGAGATGAAGGAAAGAGTAGAACGGAACGCATCTGAGCTCTTCAATAATTCCAGCATAAACTGTGAATTCTACGACGAACTTAATACAGCTTCGTTCTGTGATTTTCGAGTAAAATATAGACGAAGGCAATTTGTCAAGGCGCCACACTCAATACCACAGTCAGCGTTACACGCTCACCAACATTTCGACAACAATTCTTCATCTTTCTTCCACAATTGAACGAATTTCTTGATGATGCTGTCCGTTTCAAACACGAGATTATCACAATCTTCCCCTCATTTATTTGCCCGTCTTCATCATTACAGATTTCATAAGAATATTTAAATTTAATAAATGAAAATCGATAATACGCTTCTATATATCTATATATCTTTGTTAAAAATAATTTTAGTTAATTATTCAAATATAAAGTTGGTAATCGATGATATAATTGACGCAATATTTTAATACAAATTATTACTGCATTTACCTTCAATTTAATAAATTATTGAAATCGAAAAATTTTAATCGACGATATAATTACTACAATACTTTAATTTAAACATTTATGAAATATTTCATAATTATTCTATTAATGGAATTATTTCCTCAAATCAAATTTTAAACTCACCTTTAACTAGTTTATCATTACCTAATCTTTTAAATGGCTCCGATGAGACAATCCGAATCTAATTTTACTTAGTTTAACGAAACTTATGTTAGATTTTAAAAATGTTAGAGTATGCATAGAATTTTAAATGAAATATTATCTCAATCTATTCGACATAAAATTACTATTCCTTAAAATTTCTTTTTGAAAATTATTCAAATAAATGTTATACGGCGTTTAATACATTTGTTCTTCATTAATATTTTTCGAAAGCACATTGAAATCCTATCTCACACGCATATAAAATATTAAAATATTTTTATGAAATTTCAATGTCATATTAGAAAAGAAAAAAAAAAGAAAAAAAAAAGGAAAAATTCAAATGAAATAAATAAATAATTTTTGTATTTAATGAAATATTATTGAGACAAGTGAAATGAAAAATTAAGAAATACTTTTCATTTAATTGAAGATAGATCTGACTTTAATAAGGATAATAATATTTTAAATTTAATTGCTATAAATCTAAGATGTCGATCAAGTTTAAGCTAATTTATTTTTTACTCCTTTTTTTTTTTTTTTTTTTTTTTTTTTTTTTTGCTGGCGTATTTTAATTCATTGGATAGAAACAAAAATTTAATTTATAATAGAAAATTTTGTAAATCATCAAATCTTCAGTGTGGAAAACGTAATATGCTAATGGAAGAGACCCCTACGGGAGAAAAAAGAATTACCAATTAAAAACAGTAGAAATTTCATAGAAATAAATATAAGGAGTTACTAGCACATTTTACATTATTAAAATAATGAAATATTAAAAATCGCAATTCAATATAAAATATGTTCTATTGTGTAGAATTAATTTATCATGATAAGATGGTGAAACGAACGTTTAAATTTCCAATAGATAATTATTATAATACATTACTTGAGATAGAGAAATTTATAATAAGTACTAATAATGCAATAATGAAAGTCGATCTATATATTAGCAAATTGAGTTAGTGCACCGCTAGTCTAATGTGAAATAAGAAATTTTAAAAAGCTTTATTGTGAAAGGAGTACGGATTAGGGTGATGAACACGGAAGTGCAGTCAAAGATAAATTGATAGCGGTAAAAGTGGGATGCATATAGATAGAAAGCTTAAAGAATAATGCATATTTTTTTCCTCTTTTCTTTTTTAATAATTATATAATAGATCAACATTCGGGAGTTGAATGACGATAAAATAATTTATAATAATTGCATGATTTCGGGATAAAGGATCTAATAAACGATGTGACCATAAAAATGTGAAACATGTTTCTCGTATTTAAATTTCATAATTCATTCTAATTGCATATGTATAGTGTTTGCGAAATAAGTTGAATATTTAAATTGCAGATCTTAAAAATGCACAATTCGAGGCATAACAAATAAAATAATGAATATTTCTACGTGCATTAGTATGTGAAAATTTAAATCACGCAAATCATGAATTCAGTACAATTTGATATGAATATCAGATATTTCAATTGTATATTCATGCCTGCGTTTCTTATTTATGTCATATAAAATATTGACTATATATTTAGAAAATAATTCATCAACGACATACAACTGATATAAATAATACATATGATAAACTTTAATATAATTATTATACTTTCAATATAAAAAATTAACTTTACATTTTAATTCATAATAACAATATTATATACAAAGCACTAATTATTGTCCATATTTGATAGAATTTATAAGCCACTCGTCGCTTCGTAATTCACTCCATTCACTTTTCACTATGTGCTCTCATGCTGGTCAATCTAATTCCTACTCTTTTCACGATAAAGCCTTTTAAATTCCTAGGTTTAAATTAGATTCACAGTTGATATCTACCACTACCGAGCTTAGAACTAATACGTATAAATATTTCTAAGAGCAGATGACGTTTCGCACATGCATGCAGCAGAATTTTTAATAAATATTAAAATATCATTCTTAACGTTGTTGTAACTGAATTTAATTGCGATTAAATAACTTATAAAATTCTCTATAATTCGAAGATAGAGATATGTAGAGCTGAAAGACAGTAGGTGTCATTTTATTCTTCCGTAACGTTCATTATTCATATAAATTATATTTTCTTCTTTTATATAGGATTATTTGCACCCGACTATATGTCTATGTAATATCTAAAAGAACAGAAAAAAATTCTATCCATATTCATAAGTAACGAAGAACTTTTATTAAAAAAATTATTTTATCAATTAATAATGTCATTCAATATTATATATATATATATATATATATATATATATATATATATACATATACATATTTCTACTATCTCAATATATACTATAATAATAATAATAATAATTGATAGATAAAAATTCGATTCTTATCGAGAATCTCAATATACTAATGAATAATAAAGTTAATTCAATGACGGTATAAATAAATGATTTCTTAAACAATAAAGTATGAAATAATTTGATAAGAATTTAGTAAAAATTTATATCAAACAAATTTATAAAAGATAAAATCGAAAAATCTCATATGGTTCTATTGCATACGAATCAATATGATTTCTTTTCATTCTTTTTTTTTTTCTTTTATTGAATAAAAAAAGCCAAAAAAATATCATGGTTAGAAAGGGGATAAGATTGAGAAGGCGTTGAAGCGCGAGAGAGACAAAGGAGCTTAAATGATAACTATGGGTCTTCAAGCTCGTAGGTTCTATTGTAAAAGAAAAAAACTTGACCAAACTTCACGAGAGACACAATAGATTTTTTTCATTCATTTTTCTACCTTCGACGTTAGAATCATAATAAAAGGGAGGGGCGGGGAGAGAGTAATATAAAGACTTAGGTATATATATATATATATATATATATATATATATATTGGCAGGGGAGGAAGTTCTTGAAAAGGAGTTAGGAGAATTGACCGACAAAACACGCGTAGACTCAAGCTCAAGTTACAGGACATTTGTATTTCTAGTATAAAGCTCGAGTTCTATCGCATTAACAAACAACGTCCACAGAAACTTAGTGCAAAGCGCTTTCCTAACACTCACCCCTCTTAATCTTCTCCCTATGTGACACCTCCGTCGGTCTGTCTTCCGTCCTCACGCTCTGCTGCCTCGTCGCTCCCCTACGGGGGTGGTTACGAGAAACTATCTCGGACATCCTCCTCAGTCTATTTGATCCCCATTTAGAAAAGCGATACCATCTCCCTTTGATCTCTCGCAACTCATTATTACGTCAGAGCTCTCCCTTATTATCAATTTATCGCGAGCTTGTTTCGTAGTCTTGGAGCAGCGCTGTGCCATGTTTTATCAGGGCTTAGTTATATTTCGGGATGGCACTACCTTCATCCCATAGATAATTGAGTATATTTTGAAAAGCACTTTGAAAATTGCTTCGAACTCGAAAAAGAGCGAAAAATTTGGTTTTTAAGAAAGTACGTATAAATCAGGGGCCATGGGGCTGATAGCGAATTTTTTTTTCAAAAAGTAAATTTCATATGATTTGCTAAGCCTTCTCAATTCAGAAACTGAATTTATTTTATCGACTTTAGTTTGCTAAAGCACGAAAATCGCCTTGCAATTTAATTTATAAGTTATTGAATAGGTTAATATATTATTGGAAAGTGAAGCAATTCGTTTTCCAAATCATCGAAAAATTGACGATTTTCTAATTATTTTAAGTCGTTTGAAAGTATAAGCTGAACAAAAATTTATTTACGACTCCCGAATATGCCAAGAGACTGTATCCTGTGACTTCAATAACATTTAAGACAATAAAATCTCAGTATATTCTCAACTATAGGGAATTAAGGTCATTCAATCATAATCCAAAAGTTCCATCTCAATTGCAATGATGTTTTTTGTCTCCATTTAGATCTTTTCATACCGTCAAGTCCAAGAAGAAAACTACATTGTGTACAAGTGAGGAAATTTATAATATTCAATTGATCTCTGAATTGAAATTGTAGTATATGTAATACTTATCAAACAATGACAATTCTCCTTTAAATTTTCATGAAAAAATAATAGTTAAAAAAAACTTGGTGAAAAAATCATGAATTAATTGGGTAATTTAAAATTTTGCTCGTATTTTATTTTGGTTGTATGTCAATTTTGGAATACGAACACTCATTGGAGGCACATTAACACGCTAATCGTAGTTGTAAAATATTTTCACATTTACGAATAATAAGCTGAAGATAATTTTCTAAAAAGCGCGCAAGATGCCCGGGCAAAGTTTCCTCATTTCCGTAGTCGGTGAGAATTTTCACGAACGGAGCCGCGCTTCATGTCGGGAAAAAAATCCCGGTTTAAGGAACGAAGGGACATGCTAACAAAATAAAAAGTCCCGCTAAATTATGTCGCAATGAGTCAAGTGACTTTTACGAGCTTTCTTCCATTTGGTGACTTTGCGCCAACACGAAAATTCATACGTCGCCTTGCACAGCTTAATGACTTGGCCCTCCGCATTTCATTCTCTCCCATGTAAGAGTCGTTTTTCTCGCGCTCCTCGACTCTCAACTCTGGGCGCTTTTTCTTACTCTCGTTTTTTATCCCCCCCCCCCAATTCTCCTAACCACTTCACATTCATTCGACCGATCTTCTTAGATTTGTCGTAGGATGTTAATCGCTGTAGTACGCAGTGACTTGATAAATCTGAAGCATCGGCTAATTAGGTTCCTACGACCCTTTCCCCACAAGCTTCGAATATAATTTAATGGCTCCGTGCCTTCAACAGTCCCAGTCTATATATTGGGCGAGAATCTAAGCTTTTATGTAACGAAAGCGGCATTACGAACGAGTCGAGGCTTTAGGTGTAGTATGCACTTTCTATTCGACTGACAAACATAATGTATTCTATGCCATTAATGACTCATCTCATTAATTTCACGTCAAAAGTATTAAAGATATAAAAATTTTCATTCAAAATATCATAAACAAATGTAAAATGTAATGTGACATATAATTTAAACCTTTTTAAAAAATACTTTGAGAATAAGAGCTTTTCTAAAGTAAGTATTAACAATCCTTCATATTTCGATTAAAAAAAATTTACTGCAAATCTTTCCAGTTTGCGTTACAGTTTAAATCATCGTTAATACAACTGGAAGGTACTATTTCTCAATTTATAGAAGAGAAGGCTGTCCAACACTTTCTGAAAATAAATATTGGATATCAAGGAAAGTTAGTAACTTTAATTCCTGAACGATCGCTGAGTATCTAATAATAGCCTTTCAAACTACATATACATGCTCACGTCCGCAAGGTTGTGTGGGTTATGTAGATTAAAATTACATGGTTATATTTAAAAAGTTTTTCTGCCCGGTAATACTCGATAAGTAGATATTTCAATCAAATTAATTGATATTTATATGATTTTAGGCATTTATAATTAAACAAAAATTAATGAAAATTTACCGTCAATAATTTTATCATCATCGTTATTATTATCATAAATAAGAATATCATTAATGGATGTGTAATAATGGATAAATTTATAGGACCGATATTTGCGAGTAAAAATTTCGTGAAATCTTTTGTCTTAATATTACAAACGCATTGACATCTTTTTTTTTTTATTATAGTCATGCATTGTAATAATAGTTTTAAATATTCATAAAAATTGAATTTAATTGAACTTTCGACAAATTGAAAGTAATTATATTATAAACAAAAGTAAGGGACGTACATGAAAAATTACAGAATTACAAAACTAATTGAACAATGTGGTAAATTTTTCAAAAACATGGGAATTATTGAAAAAACTTGTCATTAAATGCTTAAAATTCGCGGAGTTTTAGCAAGTTATAAATGTAACTTATGCCGCTTATAAGTTGATATATTATTTATAATTCAATTAATCCTTTAGCCAGACTCTACAGACGTTAGTAGATATTATAAACGACTTAGTATAAATTTAAAATTTATCAAATTATACAAATTTCCTGTATTTCAATAGAAATTATATTAACGATAAAAATCGTGTAACAAAAAATCATGTTTAGCAATTGGTTATGTCGTTTTGCAAACTTTTTTTTTTTTTTTTTTCTATAAAAATAAAAGAATAACATAAACACATGCTCTAGATATATTGTTAAATCAAAGTTAAATATATTGTTAACTCTTCGAAATTTTAAATAATGTATTCCTCCCGTAAGCCCTTGCATGCCTAAACTCGCCAACATTAATCCTTCAGAGATGTGCAGAGGCAAAGCATAACAGTCAATAGCGAAGGTCATAGTAGAGCAAGGACATCACGTACAATCCAAGTGGCTGGAAGTTTCGAGGATGGACTTATTTCAGGGAAGCAATCGCGTTTTAACGGTGGCCATCGTGACAGCGACAAAGACGCGGGGGTGAAGAGTAATTTGTCGGGTCCGCTTGACAACGGGCTCGAAGGTCCTTTAAATTTATCGCGAGCTAAACCAAAGGCGAGGACCTGCCGCCACCTGCACACCCTGACTTTCGAGCTTTGCGCGATAATTATAATTAATTGCAGGACTGGAGCCGCCATTGGCTACGTTATTTCATAATCAGTTGACCCAAGCCAAGGACTTCAATGGAAAGCTTTCCTTAAATTAAGACTACTTTTCGGCTCCTAGAGCCCGCGCACGAACCTTTCATCGCTTTTTCATTAGGAACTATTCGTGTTAGGATAATGGTTGTGCCTACTAAAAGAAGAAAAATATCCCCCCCCCCATTATATACCTCGATCGTATGTCAAGTTACTTTCGACCTACCAGCCGATTACCAATTAAATATTCAGCATATGATAAATCGCTCTCATTAACGATAAAAAGATAATTTAAAATATTTCGCCTTTAATAAAGATTTTTTCAATAATGGAAAAAAAAGCAGAAGAAAGAAGAAAGAAAGAAAGAAAAATCAGACTACGTAATATGCTCGATTAAAAGTTTATTCTCATATGACATTAGGAAAAAAAAAATTCAATGTTATGATAATAACCTGTTAATCTCTTAAATTTACGGTTATTTTGAGGACACTTAAATGAACACATTCGAGTAATTTGAAGTTTTGCTCTTAGTTAATCTGGCCATTCGGCATGCAAAGAATGGCAAGGCATTTAAATGTCAAGGCAGAAGTCGTACTGAAGTCGCACTCAGGTAAAAACGGAAATTCAATGTGAACGACAGGACAACCAACAGAATCCGAGGAAGACGCACACCGAATTCAATAAGGAGATGTTCTGGTCTCGAAGGTCAGTGTGCAGGAAAAGACAAAAGTAGAGTTTATGACGTCGACAGACTATTTGTCAAGCTCGGAGTAGTTAGCTGATAGTTTCGCACCACGAAACGTTCCACTGATCTCCGGAAAAGGAGGCAACGCGTCGGAATCAACGAGAAATTATTAAACGACGCGAGTGTGTAAGTGCAGCCGCACCTTCCTCGTACGTAAGTCACGCTGCTCGTTTATTTCTTACTCTCTTCAACTTGGAGGCTATTATCATACCTATCGTGTCCTCATTATTAATTAATTTGACAGAAATACTCTCATCAATTTATAGGTATAAATTTAGACTTTCAAACAAGTCTTCATACGGAAAAAGAAAAATGCAAAATGATCCGTACGTTTAGATATAAGCGTATGCATTAATTTTCCGTTTTCCCACGAATCCTTAATATTTCTCCATTTTCATTATGAATAGCATTTAAATCATTTTAAAATATTAAGTTTTGCACTTGTAATAATATTATATGAGAATTAAAAGTACAATTTATAATAATTGATTATAATTGAAAGGAAATTTTCAACATATAAGTTGCTCCCTACTATTGCCGTTCATTAATAGAAACATTTAATCCATCGAGAGCAAAAATATAACAATTTTTTTTTATACGATTAATTAATATTTGTATTTATTTTTAAAAGATTCATTGATTTAACCTCGCGATAAATAACTTCCTAGTATTTTCATTGATTTTTTCAAAAAATAAACCAAAATTTACATTCAAAGCAAATTTAATAGAATTATGATATTTAAACGTCTTACTGGTATATCTATGTGCCCATAAAAAAAATAAATAAAAATAAATAAAATAATACATATATCATATTTTTCATAAAAATTAATATACTTACGTAAATACAGTATACGCAATTTTGTGTATATGCGTGTGCGTGTGTGTTTTTCTGCATTCGTTGATTAATCTTTTCTTTTTTTTTAATTACAGTTGTCATAAAAATTCATTTTTGAATTACCATCCTGTACTTCGGAAATCCAACCAATACTATTGTATCTAAATACGCGCACGTAATGGTTAAAATGTAACTCCATCGACACATTGGATGAAGCCGTCCAAGCGTTACAGACGAAGGGAATGAAGATAACACACAGCGAACAACAGTTCATTCTATTTCTTCAGATTTTTATCCCGTGATCGATGGTCAATAATAGTGCAACTAAAATTAGGAAAGTTACACTCATACTAACCCGTATGTAATGAAACTATCCAACGCTACATCTAATCCAGCACAATATCGCGCGCAACTTGAAAATTGCAATGTGCACTAAGTTTATAAATTCTACAATGTCTCATGTAATAGTGTTGATTTTCCTTAAGGATTCAAGCTTTTGAATTATCAAGGAAACCTGATCATATGTCGATATATGTTAAGGGACTTGTGACGAAAAATCGAATTCCCCTGTATCCATACTTTTTTCCATTATTATTCCTTTATTATTTATTTATTGTTTTATCATTTATTATAAAATGTTATTGATAATGCATAATATTTGTAGTCGTTTTTGTGCGAAGGCGAGTGAATTTAAAAATAAAGGCGAACTAATCGTCATTATTAATGAGCGTACTTGAAAAAAAAATATGCTAAAATATCTTTCAAAAAGTGTTTCTCGCATATAAAAGTTAGCATTCAATTTTTTGTACTAATATATTCAGAAACTTTGAGATAAGAGCAATTAATCTCGATATCTATTGGTTAACTATTCGTTGCTAAATCATACGAAGAAGTGAAGCAAAAAATTTAATTATGAATTTTATGTAAAGTGATTTCTGACCTATTTTTTTATACAGTTCTATGAACGATATGTACTTCTATAAATCTTTATATTGATTTATATAGATTATTTATTTATGCGTCTTATTAGTACGTCAATAACAATCAACAAAAGATTACAGAGACGGAAGA
>NW_011948425.1:4486893-4506678 GCF_000503995.2 Ceratosolen solmsi marchali | reverse complement strand
AAACAGAGAGTATATCAGCGGAAGATTGCTACAACATTAATTAGAATAGAGTGTAACGGTCACACTTACTACTAAATCCCCAGTAAAAGTTTGTAGTTAATACAGTACAAAAATAGGATTTAATAAGATAATATTACAAATGAAACTAGTATTTGTTGAGCATTATATGCAATGTTTTAATAATAATTGTTAAAGTCTAACTGTTAATTCAGTATATATAGACTAAGAAATTAGAATGTTGAAGCAAAGGTATTAATTCAGAATAAGATTAACTTTACAAATAGGTTGTAAAATTAACGGCTTAAGGGGAACTGTTACTTCAAAGTCAGATTAGCAGTATAAATAGGTTGTTAAATTAGCAGTTTAAACCAAGCTATTAATTCGGATTAATATTAACATTATGAATAGCCTGAAGAAGACAAAAAATTAATAGTTCGAGCAAAGCTATTAATTCGGAATAAGTTTAACTTTATAAAAAATTAATATTTTAGGTTTAGTACTAGACCGGTATTAAACCAACGATAAACAATTATAATTTATATATTTATACATATATATATATATATATATATATCTAAAGTCGGATATAAAAAAAAAAAAAAAAAAAAATATATTGATGCGGATTTGCACAAGATACGTAAAAAGGAATGTAGACATAGTCATGTAAATATAAGCATAAGTCTAATATCATCAATGTAGACGATGTATTATTAACAGCAACGATAATAACATAAGCCTAACTAATGAGTCATTTCATAAACCGGTAAGATAAATATAATGAAAATGAATAATTAAAAAAATTTTTAAATTAAGTAAACATTTGCCTTAAGTTTAGGTTGGTAGGAGGAAAGTAAATAAATCAAAACTGTTCGATAAAATAAAGTTGTTGGTGAAGATAAATAAGGTCTTATGATACAAAAATAAATCGATAATTTAATTACTACAGCATCGTGGGTCAAAAATGATATAAATAAACTGAAATAAAAATAAAAATAAATAAATAAAAAAATCTGAGGTAAAAGTATTCATGTTCAAGCTGCTTATGTTGAAGCCGCTTACAATGATAAAGATAAGAGTCAAGGCGAATATAGAGATCCCAGAAATCTCGGGATACAAATCAAATAAATAAATATATAATATGTGAGACAGCAAGACTGAAAGTAGAAAAATCCAATTGTTATAAGAAAGTTTATAGACAAAAGTAAAGAATCTAGCATAAGCGTAAAGAAGGATGTGACAACACATGTTATATTATTGCATTTCAGCTGTGTATATGTTAGCTTTATCCAGACTGAATAAGATCGTATGCGGTAGAATCTATCCCCGAATTCTGATTAAAATAGAAAATCAGCAATAAAGCCGAAGCAATAAGGGAAAATTTCATAATAATAATGTGGGGTTGAGCAAGCATTTAAAGCATTATCCGCTATTCCGCAATTACTTGATAATTAAAGTTAATTGCCTTACACGGGAGATCGTACCAAAATCCGTACATACACACATACACACACCCACGCACGCACGCATACAAAAGTATCATATTATTTATATCTTCTGAATCACACGCTTTTACTATTGCAATCGTTGTATAATTAAAATGGTGCACGTAAGTTATAATCGTAATGTCGAGTAAAAGCTTATATGGATAAACAAAATTTATTACATTTCATTGGTGCTCGCATTATAGATTTAACGATAAACGTTTTACGAAATATTTATAGATTAGCAACTACAATCATTAATAAACATTTTTCTGCATTAAATGTAATTGCGCGTGTTTAATATCTCTAAACACTAGTGCTATAATGCAATTTACTTCAACTATTTTAAATACTTTGACGTCCATTACTTTTCAATTTTGTTAATGTTCAATTGTCAACGAACATACGATCGCTTAAGAATGTAGAGCTAATCGCTCTTGATCAATGATACTTTTATATTTCTTATAAAGTTCCTGTGGCCCGATTAAAATAATTGTTTAATATTTTCATTGTCGTTCGCTTTATATTGTAGATAAATGGATAAATAAAGGAAATGCTAATTTGAATATAAAAATACATGGCCAATTATAGATTCAAATAGTTATTATTCGAGCATAATAATATTTAAATAATATTTAAAACAATTTTCAAAAAAAATTAATTCAATTATTAAAAAATTACTTCAATACATACTATATAAAGTTCAAGATAACAACGAAAAGTAACTGTGAGTTGACTTCGTGTAAAGTAAGTTTAGCATAAAGCAATGTTAACTTATAGCTAATCAAGTTTTCTTCCAGAGCAGCGGTAATTAATTTTAATACAGTCTAAAAATAATTGCGGTTAGATTGAAGGTAAAATGCCACGCAGCGTGCCACTTATTATGACATTAACTATCGAAAGTCAAAACCCGATAACAATTATAAGAAAAATTACTTGAATTCAATGCCATTTTCATACAAATAAAAAGTATTTGCTAAACAAGCTTTTAAAAGATAATGGCTAAGTTAAAAAAAAAACCCTTGCTATTATCATTATTGTTGTTGTTGTTGTTGTTGTTGTTGTTGTTGTTGTTATCATTGTTATTACTATTACTATTATTATGCGACATTGAAATATATAATAATTAATTACATTATAATTATTTCACATTAATTAAAATAATAAGCAATTAAAATAAAAAATATTTTTACAAAATCAATTGTAGGTGTGGAATTGAAGGAGAAATACGTATTATGAAAAGCTCGGGCGGCCTCGCGTCACTAATCAGGTTCCCTAAGAGGTTTATAGCCAATGTCGACAGAAATAAATAATAAAACAATGAAGAAGCTCGATGCCGCAGGAACAACGTCTAATTATAAATACAAATGGAATAAGTAGACTGATAATAATGAGTCTCAAAGTCAGCAACACCAAGTTTCGCAACGAACTTGTTAAAACCGTAAAAAGTTCGTTTTTCCGAAACTCCAAGATTTAGCGATTCAAATAGCGAATTTTCGAATTACGTCTTGTACGACACTAGCGCGTCACTATTGCCAGATCTTGAAATTAAAAAGCATAATAAAAGATACTTTTAATTGCAGACGAAATAGACGAATTTGCTAGTTAGATACATAATTCGCTTTAACTCGGATTGAAACGCAAAGTAAGTTGGACGAATGAAAAAAAGCTCGATGAAAATTTGCGTGTAATTAATTCATTTTCTCCCAGCGGGAAAAATCTTTGAGCAGCCGTGTCCGAAATCAGAACATCCGCAGCCTGTAATAGAGAGCCGATGCCGTATTCGACCTCACCTACTCGACATAATCATCGCTCGGTGAGCTGACAAGCGCCCAAAAGCCTAAAAATTCCCTTTAACAACAGCTGGAGGGCCGATGTAGGGCAGTTTGCAGGGGCACGGAAGCTCGGCACGTAGCGGTTAAGCTCGTTTCGTGGCCTCGTAGTTTGCCTTTAATTATCGCCGATAGCTGCCGACCAGCCTTGTCCTCGCGCGCGCGCACACACACAAACACACACACACACAAACACACACACACACATCACGCACATCACGCACATCACGCACATCACACACATCACACACACACACACACACACGGGCATATAAAGGCCGATCCCCGAGCAGCTTGATTTTAGCGCTCATATTTTATTCTCTCTGCGCTGGTGCGCCCCTGCCCCCGTACACCCCAATCGTATCGCGTAATAATTTACAACTCGAGTGGCCTTGAATTTTTTAAAACATTTTACGGGATGTCCATCCATGCTGGAGTGTCGATTTATTGGCTGATTAATGGTGTGCCTTGCTCCACAGCTCCTTTAACAAAAAGTTTTTTTGGAAAAACAATTTTATGTCCGGGCTCAACGACTTCCAGCAATTTTCCAACTTAGCTGTACTATTTTAGTATTGGCTCATTGCTCCGGTAAAGTATTGAGGAAATTTTGTCAAAGTTAATTCCCACTTACTTATCTTTGACCAATTCAATAAGTAAATCTTAATTGCTTTGCTTCTGCTACGAGATATTACGAGCTTTCTCGTAATATTTTTCTCATGACGTCAATGATCGATATCACCGTTCACCTTTTGTATTTTACTCTTAATCGCTCAATCTTAAATAATAATTCGAAATTATATCACAGCGATTTTTTCTCGAACATAAATAATAACATTGACGCCTAATATACATCCTTATTAATTTTAATATAATTAGATCCTAATTCTATTAAATTATATTATACTAATGATAATGAAACATTTTCTTTTTTAGATGAAAGACCTTATCGCAATCATTTTTATTTTTTTTTTTTTTTTTTTTTTTTTTTTTTTTTTTGAAATTATTAACAAACGAATAACAATATATCCGAATATATAATAAAAATAATAACCGGTTGTGTTTATTCATAAGAATTCATACATAAAAACTAAAGTTTTATTTTCGAAATAAAAAGTTAAAATAAACTTCTTAAAAAAATTCTTTTATACCTTACAAATGCAAATATATCTTATTCTTGATAAAGAGTCGGCAAACTGCTTTAGCTATCATTAAGCCAAATTTATAATGCATATTACCGAGGCACTACCGACTCGTATATAAATATCAAACGGTTATTTTTAGGGATAGAATTTGAAAAATAGGTCAATAAGATTACAAAATACGAATTATTATCTCACATTCAATAATAAATATCGTTGATTTTCATGTATTAGCCCTAATCGTAATCTAATTTCTCTGCCGCTTGATATTTTTCCCTCGTAATAATTCGTCAAATATTTCGTAAAATAGATATTTTTAAAGGCAACTATTTAACAAAAAAATCACTATATTATCTGAAACATATAAATACACTTGTTTACAAAAACTTTATGTACAACAAATATTAAAATTATATCTATTTATATTATAAACTCTTTCGACTGTATCTACTATTTTACGTTTTCAAATTTATTTTACATATTTATCAAAAATTGTATTGTGTAAAATTTATATTTTATTTTGCGTACATTTTTCATATGATGCAATATTTATGAACATTTCCAACTATGTTTATATTGATATATATATATATATATATACAAATTTTGGCAAAATCTTTAAACACCATAAAAATATATTTGAAATTCTATAGCTATATGTATATGTAAATATATATTTATTTATTTTTTATTTTTTTACCTATTTTCATTTAATATATTTATGTAAATGAAATTAATAAATAATACATTGAATTCATAAGAATGTTTATTCGATTGAAATTAGAAAATAAGCAGAGAAAATATTACAATGGATAACGATAATATCATAACATATTTATTTAATAATTCTAATGAAATTTTATATGATTTAGACTTATTCATCAAATATTTATTACATATTACACATTTCTATAGCACACGAATTTTAATTAAATAATAACAAGAACAAATGAAAAAAGAAATTAATTACAAATCAATGACTTTTATAATATAAAAAAATGATGAAATACTTTACAATAAAACGTTCTTATAAATTGTTAATATTTTCAAAATTTCGTGAAATATAATTCATCAAGATTTTAATTGTAAAACGTATCACAATGCCCTGCATTAAACAAGTATTAAAAAATTCCACAGCATTTTTATAAACAAAAGAATTAAATTAATATTTCTGTACAGTGTAAAAAGATTAAAATTTACTTTATTACTTTTAAATTTATTCGGTAAATCTAATACTTAATACTAATACATTTAATATATTTACTTGAAGCGCATATAAGATGTTCGAATTTTATACTTATTTCTTCGAATTTTTCAACTTAAAGTTTTAATCGTCTCTGCAATATTTTCGTAAACATTAGTTAAATAGCATATGAATAAACAAATTAATGTTTAAAATAAATCTTTTCTATATAATCGACATGTATGATAAATTCAGAAAGCATTTTTTAATGTTGACAATAAGCTGAAACTATAAAGCATATCCAAAAAATCGATAAGTACTCTCTTCTATATGATAATATCTTCATGGTATTTCAATAAATAACATTTAAAACAGGTAATACATTTCATGTACACGTATGATTATAGATTATAAAGAGAGAGAGAGAGAGAGAGAGAGAGAGAGTGAGAGATATAATGCGAATTGTTCAATCTGCTACTTCAACGGAATCAGATAAAAAGTGTTACGATAAATATTCATTTATCTGAAATCTATTGCACATATCACGTATTTTATTATAAGAACTGTTTATACACATATATATATATATATATACATATATATATATACATACATACATGAATTATTTAAAAATAATGTTTTATTAAATGTTTATTAAATGAGTTTCGGTAATAATAAGAATTATACATTTTTCCTGCTTTAAAAGACTATTAGAAGATTATTTTCTAACTTTTCTAAATATATGCCTAGCAGCAAAGCGTTTTTTAATTTCTGTTTTATGAATTTATTCCCACAAAAGTAAAAAACAAATATAAGATATTGGATGCAATATTATTTTACATTTTTGTACAATAAAACAATTTATGACTTTTCAGTTAGGTATAATATTATATAAAATTGCTAATAAATTGAATAACAGATCGTATGGTTTAATATTTTTCGAATAAATATTTGACATTTTTTAATACTTCATATTGTTTGCAATGTATAAAATACAAATATATAAAAATTATTAAAAAAATTTTGATAAAAAATTAAATGCGTAATTATTTTATACAAATATTTGAAATTCTGCATAATAAACTATAAACGTAATGAATTAAAAGAATAATTCACGAATGAAATAATTTTTTAATAACTTGATGTTTAATAAATATTTTACAGGATGAAAAATTTAATAAGCAGACTACATTAAAAGTGATAATATATATATAAATTTTTAAATTTAAAAATAATAATAATCATTGATAAGCATATTTAAGATTAATATATTAATTTTATATATTTAAATAAAATTTATATAAATTTGTTATATTTACGATATTTTTTTATGAATAATTATACTTTTTTTCTTTTAGTTAAATTTAATCACAAAGTATTAAAAGTGAAATGGCAATTTATGGTACATAAAAAATATATAGAATATGGAATGGAATATATAAAATAAGTAGATAGTTATTTAAAAGTAACTAAAACTCATTAGTAAACTTCTTATTATAAAGACTCATTTATTTTAATTAAAGAATCTACTCCTTAATTATATGAAAATCTATAAACTGCGTATCCATAAAAAGTATAGAAATTTTTTTTTATTTTACAGTGTGGTTAATTATCGTTAAATATTTAACAAAATAGTATAATGTGAATTCCTTTTTTTTTTTCAAAACATTTTAAAAATATACTAAAATTGCTAATGTTTGTACAAAGTAAATTTTGATTTGAATTTTTGTTTTGTTTTTCTTTTATATAATCATATATAAGTATTATAAATTAAATTTTATATTAATATCTCAGTCACGGATCAACTTAATTTCTTCACTTTGTTCGTTTATTCGATATTAATAACAATCAAGTGTAGAATCTCATCAATTGTTTAATTATTTCTATTTTGTAGGAATTGCGACCCATAGTGTGCTAATAAATCCTTTCTGAACACAATTTTTTTTTATATAATTATGTTATCGAATTTCTAATCAGAATTAAAAATCCCTCTTATCGTATCAACGTAATTGTTACAACAATATGGATATTCAAATGCAGATTTATGGATATAAATATAATAAGGATGCTGGACTATCGGCGTGACAAACATGATGTCACTAAACCTATATTATGATTAACATGTCACACGTATTTATTATTAATATTTGATATTTTTCTTTAAATACACTCGATTAAACCTTGTCTCTCTCTCTCTCTCTCTCTCTCTCTCTCGTTCTGTCTCTCTATCTCCTTTTAGAGATTTTAATAAAAAAAAAAAATAATAATAAGTTTCTTTTGTTCTCTTCTCCTCCAATTTTTAAGATTTAAAATTCTTTCTCCTTACAAGTTTTTTTAAAACAACCTCGTCATTCTCAAATTAGCTTGCGGCCAAAAGTCAATAGCAAACCAACAAGCCTTGATGTTGCACAACGATCATTAACTTCATCGTCTCCTTAATGCGCAGTCTGAATTAAAAAAAGAAGAAAAGGAAAAAAGGAGCCAGGTGACATAATCTGTTGGCTGTCGCATGGCCTTACTTTATAAACTAATTTCTCGACAATGTAAAATGTCTTTGAGGCACGTGCACGTACCTAGGGGTTTACAGCAGACGGAGGGCGGAGCTTACGATAATAAACAGAGATACCAAAGCTTGCATGCACTTCAAAGCTTCAATGTCAGTGTTAAGCAAAGCAGAAGCAATATGCGTATAGGACAAGGCGCATCTACAACAAGGACTTGGCCCAATCGTGTCCTATGAATTAGTTATCTTTTGATTTTTCGTGAATAGTGAGACTGGTATGGAAAATTTATTCGCCTATTTATAGCAAAATATCATGAGACATCGTTACGCGTATTCACTCGCGCGACATTCCTACCAATATACGAACGATATTGAATGCATTTCAAAAATATTAGTATATTTGGCGCGTGTGTAGTAAAATATAATAATAACGCATACAATTTATCTCTATTGATGTACGCTTCCTATGATCATCCTAAAAGATGAAATATGCTTATGTGAATTAATAATCTTTATGAATATTCACACGCGGCAACGTGTTATTTTCATAAGTTCCTGCACATGTTCGATGCTCCATCCTTACTATTAATCCGTGCTCACCTTTCCTTTACGTTCTTTATGTAGAATGTTAAGTGTTTATAAATAAATTATTGCATTATAATTAAATCCCTTTGACTTGTAATTTGTTAACGATGAACTGTAATTTTACGACTATTGAACTTATTCTTCAGTTAATAAAAAAAAAATTTTTTTTAACTTTTTTTTTTTTTTTTTTTTTTTTTTTTTGTTATTGCGTAATAAATGGAAATGCAATTAACTTAAATCAAAGAGCTTTGCTCTAATAAAAGTTTTTCTACTGCCACTAAAAGAGTTTATCTATTTTCTCTGTAAAAAATTTTCAAAATTATTTTCCCATTAAGGACTTGGAATATAACTTATAATTATATTACCACGATTGCAATGATGTGTCTATATATCATCATATACGTATACGTTTGTACCACCTCGATATCGAATGTAAGCAAACTATTAAATTTTCTTCAATGCATGTAGTTACGATTACATGATAATAATTAATTATCGTATATAGCAGATTTATTATTATAATATTATCTAGTAATTGATTCGATCTTATAACATCACTGTCATATCGTAAATTAATTTACATACAAAAGTATAAAAGGAAGGTATCTCTTCTGTATATCCAATGCATTGCAATTAACATAAATTATGTTTCTAATCATATATTAATAAATTACAATATCATTAGGGAATTTTTTTATAAAATTTATTCGGTAAATTGCATGAGTACCGCACTCATGTGGATGCATGATATTCATGCAAAATATTCTTATTGTACGAAATACGTCATTTCTTTTGAATACCGCAATATTACATCCAGAATTTTCATAAATTTTTATCAATACAATTGAGATATTGAAATCTATAAAATCCGACGACATGATATATCTTATAAATTTAGTATATTACTATATATTAAAAATATTTTTAATACTAGAATGCCAAAAGAACGACTATTGCTTATTCTTTATTCATCAAGGATTCAAAACAATAACAATTATTAAACGTATTGGCAAATAAAAATATTTCTTTCATTTAAATTGAAATTTTAATATTTAAATTCATCTATATTGGCATTCATATTTATTTATCGTTGTTTCCAACTTAGAAATGAAAAATAATAATTTAAATATATTATCGTACAAAACCCTATTTATTTTTTTTTTAAATTATTATCGATATAATTTATATAATGTATGAAAATATAGTTGAAGTAAGAACTAATGAGACCGACATCGAAACACCCAAAAGATTGACATTTTACTCATCGACCAAATATCTAATTCTTTATCTCGATTTCCTTCGCGTTGTTCTCTTTTCTCTTCTTCCCTTGTGCCCTTTCAAAATGAAACGACAAATTGACGCCTAAATTATCGCTAAATTGGTGCGCGCCTTCTTTTGTTCAGCTCCCGTCCACAGATCATGACAAAATGCGTCGAAAAATTATAATTATTTAATGTTATGGAATGCGATATCGACTCAATCGAATAACCGTTTCGTTCGAGTCGTGATAATGGGCCGAGATTTGGGCGCAAAGCTAAACGCGCAAACTTTCCCTCTCTCCTGACTCAAGTTCCGATAAGTCTTTACTTGGACCTCCGTCAAAGTTAACGCTGCTAACTCATTATCAGGATAGGAAAACTTTTAGCCTAACTTGATTTGCTTTGGATAACACACATTGAACGAAACCACCAACCAATTAATTCTATCGTGTACCTTCGCTGCTTTGATTTTATCATTTTTCTCTCATATCCATTTGATGTTCTTTCTTCCCTCTCATTATCTCTCTCTCTCTCTCTCTCTCTCTCTCTCTCTCTCTCTCTCTCTCCCTATGTATTTCTTTCCGCTAGCTCTCTATATCTCTGTCACCACTCTATTCCTATAGTTTTTATAGCTCTCTGTCATCTCAAAATCTCCGAGATCAATAATCGCACAATTTCCTAGCAGGCATTTTATATGGAATAATCATAAGACTAAAGTACTGGTTAATTAATCGAAAGTTGATTATTCAGCAGAGAACATGAAAACGTAAATTGCCGATATATGCACCATGTTATTGTAGGAAAATAAAGAGAGCTTCATAGGGGTAAATAATGTATCCTGGTTGATTAAAATTTATTTCAATTATCCCTCGAATTCAAAGCAATTGACGTTATAATTTCGTATTAATTAATAATTTACAAACTGAGAAATATTAAGGCAACAGAGTTATTATAAGAATCCATTATGTTATTATTTATTGCTTAAAATCCTCCCGTATTCTTAATAGTAATGATACAAGCATTATATTAATTTCTAACAACATTTAAAGAATTATAATATATTATTGCACATATTTATTATGTTTATACATATTTAGATTAAAAAATATATTTAAATAAAAATATACTTTAAAAATTATGATAGAACAGTTATAACAGTCGTTATATATAAATTAAAAAAAAAAAATTACGTCTATAATGGGTCTTTTTTTATTCTATTAACGAGCAATTCAATAATAATATTCGTAAATAATATTGCTTACATAGATTTTTCACATGTGAAAAACATGACGAAAAAAATTGCGATCACTTATAATAGATAATTCATTTCTAAAATTTCCAAACTTGTGCGTTAAAGTCTTTTATGTAGAAAGGCAACTCTTAATAAAAAGATTATTAAAGTTACGGTACAAAGTCACTTGATACAATGAAAAGGGATGATCACGAAAATCGACCAGAAAAGCTGTATAAAACAACATTGCGGACATAAGGGTTAACGGCATAGATTATGAAGTTACTTTACAAAAGGTATCAAAACAAGAGCCTCGGAAAAAGCTCGAGTTTGAGCTTTTGCACTTTAAGTCTCGGCTCCTAGACAGAATAAAGCTCTATAACTCGAGCTAGCCGATGACCTCTGAATTTTCACTCGAGTGGCATTTTATTAAATCCCATTTCTCGGACATCCCACCCTGTACTATCATCATCCTCATACTTCTTCACTTTCTCACTTCCTCGCTCTCTCTCTCTCTGTCTCTCTCTCTCTCTCTCTCTCTCTCTCTCTCTCGTCCTCTTTCTCTCTGTCCTTTTCATATTTTTTTACTGCCAAAAACACTGTCGCAGATTCGAGTTCATTGGCTTTCATCATTTCACATCATCGACATTGGCTACATTCGTAACGCCTCAATTTAAATTCACTGAGGAAGTGCTGAACAGAAACGAATTATTAAAAGCATTTCCTGGCAAACTAATATCCAAGTATAAATCTGGCTATATTTTCTATCTTAACGTTATCGGTCCGACAATATTTGTAAAGTAAAATATCTTTTTATTAATTATTCGTCACTTTAAATGCATCATTTTGGCAGTGGCAAATAAACAATTATTTTTATGAAAATTTACAGCAATGTTAGCATATAGATCTTGTCAATTGTAAAATATATGTTTTATGAGTTAAATTATGGAAAACTTTTTTAATTTTAATCGTAATATCGTGTCATCGTGTACCAAGAAAATTTTACAAGTTTTTCAATATTAATATTGAAATTATCTTTTATGATGATTTGATAAAAAAAATATTTCATCGCGCGGAAACTTTATCCATTATGAATCAATAATTAATTAATGAACTGAAATATTAAAGTCCATATTAAAGAGTGATTACTACAACTTCTTCAAAACATTAACATAAAAAATGTGAATAGAAATGGTAAATTATTGTTTTTACGTTATTTGGTGGAAATATAAGCAACGATAAGTCGATAAAAAATCATTATTCGTACTTTTATATAACTATAATATTTTATTGGATGGCATATAAATTCGTAAATAATTGTATTAAAATAAATTTAATAAAATGTATATAGATATTGCTAAAGCTATAATTAAATGAAAAATAGATATAATAATTAAATTGCAATTTTTACAAAGTATTTGTTACAATTATATTACGACTATTTCCACAAAAGCAAGTAATAGATTTAAGTTAATTAAGAACATAGTTATAAGCGCTAAAATATATTTGCAATTGTATTCATATAGGATGTACTTCATCTAAATTTTCGATATATTTACAAAATCACACAGTTGAAATATACAATTGGCATTCATAATTAATCGACTCTATATACGATATGTAAATGTACTCGATATATCGATGTACGTGTATTTAGAGTCACTGATAACAAGGTCTACGTATGCAATCAGATATCACGGAGATAAACTAATAAAATTAGTGGACTTCATCATTGAAGAACGAAAAAATTTGTATATCGACGATCGCTACATCCAAAGTCTCTAATTTAACGAGCAAAATTTAAAAATTATCATAGTTGAAATCGATTGGCAACAACAACAACAGCTGCACGTATATTAATGTAAATTTGATATAAAAAAAAAATTATCAACTTTTTTATTCACGCAAATGTGATAATTAGCTTGAAAAACGAAATATAAATTATGGGGGAAAAAAAAGAATTTTTTACATTCTCATGGTATTCTAAAATTTTATATTACAAAGTACAATCGCCAATCAAATTATATAGTATTTTTAAGAATGCTAATATTTATTTAAAATCACATCGGTGTAATGCAAAACTTAATATCAACATAAAAATTACTTAAAAATTGAAAGTATTATAACCTAAGCTACCATACAAGATCGATATATTTTTCACATACTTTATGCTATTTACTCAACAATTCTAATATTTTAGAAATTCTCCTTATATTTTAATAACGCCAACAAATGGCGAGGATCATTACGTTATTGTTCGACACATAACAACCAAATACGTTACCGCGCCGCTTATCTTCTGCCCTTTCACGAGAAATAAATAATCCACTCGTGAAGGATGCGTGGCTGGAGATTTTTGATCGCGCATTCCTATAACTCATGAAATCCAACGAAACATTACTGATAAGCGGGAGACCGGGAAACGGGGAAGTGAAAGCAGCAAAAGCAGTAAAAAATCATACTCAAGCATAAATACGTTAATTACTTTATTAGCAGCGGCTGTTCAGCTCCACTGGCTGCACGTTTTCGTACACGCGTAAATGCAACTAAGTGCGACACGTCGAGCGCAATTAGCATTATGTATTATACGTCCGTGGGAGTTGAGGAGCGTGATTCATCGCCGAGTAGCCTCGTATAATTTATCACCCCGTTGTTTATGGCACACCCTCGTTCGACCCATGGACATTTAGCCACTCCAGTGGAAAAATAGCGCATCGCGATCGGACCAAGCTTCCCTTGATTTACAATTCAAAATGTACAAAGACGAAGGGGGGAGGGGGGAGGGCGAGCACCTTATGCAAATAGGCCTCAAATCAAATGTCAAATCGTGCGGAACGTTATACAAAGACAAGCGGCCCTGTTGATAAGCGCATTTGCATATATGGCCCGGGAAGGATGGCGTTGAATTGGCTGGGAAGTGGAGGGGTGTGGGAGGAGGAGGTGGTGAAGGGAAAAGCGTCGACAACTCGACGAGATAGATTATTAAATTCGCATCCTGGGGAGAAAGCGCGACGGGGCAAGCAACTAACGAGAAAATAGATGGACAAACGAAGACAATGTTTGTTGTACGAAGGATTTCTCTATTGTTCGAGTAATTTTTTTATGCCCGAAATTCATGTCACGGTTACTGGCGCATGGCTCTAACACATTTGCATATAAGCTGATTAAGGTTTAATTTCATTTTTCATAATTCTCCTTGCGCTATTACGTTATTTTAATTACTTAATTAATAATATAATTAATTATGAATATTTTATTATATTATTAAATTGCCTGTATGTATGCAGGTGTATATATATATATATATATATATATATACATATATATTTATTTAACGTTGATTTTACTTAATATATTAATCTTGAATTGTTAATACTTTTATTAATCTTTAAGTAACGAAACGAATGTCACTGATTTAGCTAAAGATATTTCTAAATACGTCGGCATTAACTATTAATTTTACCAATTTTATGAAAAAATAAATTTTCTAGCATAGTAGTCTTATCGCAAAATCAAACAATCACGTTGTCACTTGTTTTTATAAACACAATTATAAATATACATGCACGATGATACTTTTTTATTGGATAAATATTATGCTGAGTGTCGATCGAATTTACAAAAAAATACATTTACAATTTATCCATTGACAAAGTTTCTTCGATTCATATTCAGTAACTTTAATTCTCGTCCGAGGCCAAATGTTGATACATCAGTTGATTTAATTATATTACACTCATAGTGTATTAATGAAATTTTATCTTTTTTTTTTTTTTTTTGTTTTTTTTTGTTTTTTTAAGCAATTGCTACTGAGAATATACGAGTGAACATCTTTTTCTAATTTTGTATTTTCATAATATAAAGCTACGATAGAAATGTTTAATTAACGACATTATTAGTTATTCAAATTTTCTCGAAAATATGGATGCACAATATTCTCGATTCACGAATATAATTAATACCCATAGCGCTAACCTTTGATATTCCGAGGCACTTCTCAACATCGAATCTTCGCCAACATTCACCGTAATAGATGGTGAGCGTCGTAACGGTCCAAGCTCCTCCATTCCCAATGTGAAAAAGTTCTCATATTTCTAAAACGGAGCTGCTTAACGTCGTTAAAAGCAGCGTCGAATGTCAGGCGAAGCGCGGCATCGTGCTAGTGAAATCCAATAATTACGAGGGAAATTACGAGGGGAGTGGGTACGAGTAACTCTCGATCATCCGTGAATAAAAGAGCGATGGCGAATGGTCGCGGATGGTCGTCGACTGGTGACAGAATCGGATCCGTTTGCCACGCTTCAACTGCACGAAAGCGACCAGGTGAGGTATCGCGCAAGTGCTACGGACATACGCCAAGGAGGCGGGGGCACATTATCTCGCCGCAACACGTTTATACGCTCGATGCCCGATCGATAACCTCTGACACGATGCAGTTTTAAGTGTCGACGAATTACTTCCGCTACGGTGTCGGTGCCGGTGGCGGATAATGCCATTCGTTACGATCTGAGCCCTGGCCTTCCTCTTCTCGAGATTTCCATCGATAAGAGTTCACGCAGCCGAGCTATTTTCATCGATGCCCAAATGACCGAAGATTATTTAGAACTTTGACTTGCCAAACCTCTGACACTTATCTCCCAGCTTTATAATTATGACGTCTTATATATTCGAATAAATTTCCTTTTATATTTTTTGGGAAATTTGTATGAGCTACTGGCTGTGCAAGGTGTCTCTGATAATACGAGATTTTCTTGCGCGGCTTCTTTCTGTAGAAATTACGAATTAATAACAATATCGCGTTCGATTATTATAATAATAATCCAGAAGTATGACGAGCGAATGAATAAAAATCATCGTATCATCAGTTCTTAAATGAACAAATTTTTAAGCATTGTTATTAGAAAAAGGAATTGAGACAAACATTGTTTCGAGATAAATATAAAAGATCATGGGGACAATGTTAAAAAAATATTATTTTCTAAAAGACAATGAAATGCACAACGAAAAGAAATTAATCCAAAAAAAAAAAAAAAAATTACCTTTACGTCTGATCTATTTCGTTCAATAATAATAATTTATGTGCAGCTAAATTGAAATGTAAATGACTAAGGTTTTCATCCACTTTAATCCGATAGAATAAAAATTTTATTCTATACGTTCCGAATTAGTCATTTAAAGATATTGCCAATATTTTTTAAATGAAAATTTACTATCTTAAGCAGCTTTATTTTAGGAACCATAATTTAAATTGCTCTACCTTCTATAGACATCTGCGGAAATTTTGAAAATGAGATATCGAACGTGCATAGATAGATGCACGGAAGAGATGTGAGACTATGAAATTAGACATTTTCATTGTAATTGGTGGATTGCAATTAAGTCATTTATGTAAGGCGTCGGTCTATCGCTACATTGAATAAAATAAAAAATATCCGACGACAATAAAATTGTCCATTCATGTTATCCAGCTCGAATCGGGCCAGTAATAATAAAGAATATTGATAATACAGTTTCAATTACTCTGGCTCAAGAGCGTAACGATTTACCGACCTTATTCACAAGGACATGGGCATTAGGTAGAGAAGCAAAAATTCAGGAACCTCTACCATCCGGACCATAAGAACGAAAGAATTTCTTTAGGAGTCTCGTTGCCCGTTTCGATCTGCAAGGAGTAACAACCTACGTATGCTCAGACTTTCTCGTTCATCGATTACGTTTGCGATCAATGAGCGTTTATCGCGACAGTCACGCGTCACTTTCTGCATTATTCCTCCTCGGCTCTCTTCCTCTGTCTCTCTCTCTCTCTCTCTCTCTCTCTTCCTCGGGCTGTTTCATGAAGACTCTGTCTCTGTCTCTGTCTCTGTCTCTGTCTCTCTGTCTCTGTCTCTGTCTCTCTCTCTGTCTCTCTCTCTCTCTCTCTCTCTCTATTCCTCGGGCTGTTTCATGAAGATGAAAAAATATGCCAGAAGCTGAAAAGAGTGGAGGAGGTTTCGTTGCTTAAAACACCCACTGGTCCCAAGGCTTTAGCCTCGTTCGGCCATATTGACATGGTAATTCCTTTAAAATTTTATGACAGGTTAGGATTATCGTCCCTCGTAATAGTTGTACTTTTATTGCTTTTGGAACGAGTTGAGCGCACGAAATATATAGGTGATTTTCAAAGAGCCGTGAAACTTTTGTAACGATAAATTTTGTTTTTTAATATAATATTTATAAGTTCGGTCCTTATTTCCAATTCACGAATATATTATACGTAGAATTAAAGAAAACACGAAATAATATAATAAAATAAATAAATAAAAATAAATAATAAAACAAACGACTCTATTAATACAAAAAAAAATGATTATTTTTTATATAATATTTATATACAATCAATGTTAAATATCTGCAAAGTTTGAACTTTTAAAATTGTTTTTTAATTTAACTTTCACTTTCTTTTTCTTCTTAAAAATAAACGTCAAATTACTATTACGTTTGAGGAACTAAAATTTTCTTCATATAATTGTAAGGAACTCTTTTATTAAGACTTGTATAGTTTATCTGATGTCAAATGCCTCAATTATCCTGACTCGATTAGTAAAAATAGTAAAATTAATTATATGAAACATAAAATAGTTCACTTATAATAACGGGTAAATAGATTATTCAGATTTTATAATTATTATGTTAAATGTACTATTAATAAAATAAGAAAAATTAGAAACAGCAATTCAATTATTTTCAAGATTGAATGTTATTTGAATTTGGAATTTACATACACACTCTTAATATATTGATCAAGCAATTTAAAATTCTATACTTAATATTCTGACAAATAAAATTTTGAAATAAATCTTATTTTTCGCAGTATTTCATTGACAGTATACAATAAAACGTCGATAAAAATTTCTGCACATCTAATCTGTTGTAAAGTACGCGAAATTGAGGCACATGAAAAAGATCCGCTCTATCGTAGCGCGGCAATAAAGAAGGAAAGATCGTAAATCCTTACGCCTCCCTCCTTCTCCAGCATCGACGGCAATGTCATGTGAGCGAAAGCTCTTACCGGATACAGTTTTCAGTACATTTGCGAATCAGGAATCGATAAGGCCGATCAAAAGTAAGAAAATCAAAGAAAATCTTACAACAAGACACACCATCGAAACTATTTCGTATTCTTTCTGCCAGGACTAAGGTCATCTTGTTTCGCCTTTATTTTCCAATGTCTTCCGCATATTAGCCCAACGTGGGATTTCTTATCACAAATGGATAAATCATAACGTGGATTAGCCTATCGATTATGAAATATGAACATAGTTCCCAAATCTTGATAAATTTGTACTGTGATTTTCCTGCACCGATGTTAGACAAAATGACCCGAAACTCGAGTGCTCCGCAATAATTTATAACGACGAACGATACTTGGTGTTAAAATTATTCTAACTAAAGCTTTGTTTGATTTTTATAAAGAAATTTTCATTCGAGTTGATTGGACTGTAGGAGAAAAAATATAAACTAAAAACATATGAGAGGAGATTAGATACGTTGAATAAATCCTTGGAGGCTTATGGCTTATTAAGTAAAAAAAGAAAGAAAAGAAGAATCACATTTTACCATTTCTCTTCTACATTCTTTTAATAAATATATAATTATAATCACTTTTGTCAAATGGTGACTAAAACGAGATTATTTTTTAACAAATTTCGAAATTTCAAGAACGCGCTTAAATTGTTTATACTACATAAATTAATAGCTCATTTATTAGATAAACAATTCATTTAATAATTATATAATATAATAAATTAAAATTGATTCTATAATAATTATGACTTCATAAATTTATCGAGTCTACTTTGAATGCTACGACTATTCAAATAATTATCTTAAATTTCTAAATTTTTTAAACGTACGACAGATTGTAAAATATTTTATATCTTGAAATTTTTTGACGAGCTTTAGCAATAATATTCAAGCTTCCGTAGAATTTTATTACCTCGATGTATTTCAGCGAATATTACTATCGACATTTTACTTGCCATTAACAACGTAATAGTTCTTATCATTTAAAACTATGTAGTAGAAAATTGATAAAGCACAGCTTCCTGAAATAAATATTTCCACTTGTTCGATACACTTATTTGCATCGTTCGAGACTACGTAAAAAATAAGAAAAAAATTAAAAAAAAAGAAGAAAAAACAAGATATCGCTGATTTACAGGGACATGGAAGCATTCGCCGGAAGTACGGCCGAATGTGAAAATGCGACTCGCGGCTTACAAAGAAAATAGTGAAATGAATTGGCTGCGCCGGTGTCCGAAGACAAGCGGATATTTTCCATTTGATATTAGGTCAACATTTGCTTCGCTAGTTACAGATGTGCAACGGCATGACACGAGTATCCGCCCAAAGGTCTCGATATATTTTGAGGACCAACGGCTGATACAAACTCATTGCATTAACATCCGCTTCCTGCCATGCGCATGGAATCTTATTGAAAGATGAAATATGAATATCCAAAAAAAAAAAATGCGTATGAGTTTTTTTATGTTTTCGGCAGTGTCGCGAATCCGCTCCTCCCCCCCCCCATCCA